>NC_039368.1:57276441-57343899 GCF_003573695.1 Papaver somniferum | reverse complement strand
CTTGGCTGGCATGGTGGTGCGGCTGGCATGGTTGGCATGCCTTGGCACGGAGACGTGGCTGGCACGTTTTTCCGTTGGCATGGTGACACGGCTGGCTTGGTTGGCATGCCTTGGCGCGTAGACGTGGCTGGCACGGTGGTGCGTCTGGCATGGTTGGCACGCCTTGGCGCGGAGACGTGGCTGGCATGGTTTGCCATTGGAACGGTGGTGCGGCTGGCATGGTTGGCATGCCTTGGCGCGGAGACGTGGCTGACATGGTTTCCCATTGGCACGATCACGTGGCTGGCATGGTTGGCATGCCTTGGCGCGGAGACGTGGCTGACATGGTTTGCCATTAACAACGGTAGCATGAGAATTAGGGTTTGGTATAGATGATGTCGATCAATGCTAAGGGTTATGCCGTGGAACATGACACATGTAAAAAAAAAGGTACCCTGGTAATTCCTACGTAGGCATGCTGATTGGTTCAATAAATGTGCTAATGGTCATAGTGACGTCACGTCAGATGTACGGTTTTACGATTTTAACCCTAAGCTAAAAACCACCATTAACATTAAGTCCCCTGCTTATCTCGGAACGGGAGCTTTGTTGCGAGGTAAGCATAAGATGGTGATGGGAAAGGACAAAACCAAAGTGATAAGGCGTGGGAAGATGGTCAAGAAGACCCGACTAACCTTTTTGAGAGGTACGGAGAGTTTGTGATTCTCGTGTTGGCGGCATAGATTCTACTCGTGGTGTTGCTGGCTAGATCGTGAAATGGTGAGATGTAGACTGTCGAATTGGCTTGGTCCCACGTCATCAGTGCTTGGCTAGGGAACGCGTAGGTGCTGGCTTAGCGAGTTGTTGGCGTTGCTCGGCTCGGAATAGTAGCCGTCAGCGTAGTATTGGCTTGGAATGGAGCCGTCAGCGTAGTATTGGCTTGGAATGGAGCCGTCAGCGTAGTATTGGCTTGGAATGGAGGCGTTTGCGTAGACTTGGCGTGGGCGTTGGATTGGGATTGGGCGCTGGCTCGGTGTGGTGTGGGCGTTGGCCCGGACTTGGCATGGCGTTATCTTGGACTCGGCACAGCGCTGGCTTGGACTTGGCATGGTGTTGGTTTGGCATGGCGCGGGTTGTTGGCACGGTGAGGCAAGCATGGCGCGGGATGTTTGCACAGTGGTGGCTTGTCTTCGCGGGCACGATTTCCTCTTTCCATTCCTTACTTAACTCAAATAGGAAGTCCTTTCCTTATTCAAACTCCAAAGTGTCACGCCTATAAAATGGTTCTGCCTCTCCCCTTTATTTCACACCTTTATTCTTACGTCCTGGTCGCGCAGTAGCAATAAAGTGAGCAACTGTATCCCAGTTTGTCTTCCAGCGTTTCCTCTTCAAATTGTTTTTCTTGTTTTCTTGTGTTGGTGCAAACCCTAGCCATAGGTGTACCTTTCATGAACTTGTAGAAATATTGTTCTTCTATATTGGTGTGAACCCTAGCCGTAGATATACTTTCCATGAATTTGTAGAAATATTTTAGCGTGAATACCGTAGTAATTTCGGCCACCTTAATTATTACGCAAAGTAGGCATGCATGGGCAGGTAACTGCCACCCATTCCTTCCCCACGAAAACCCAGTTTCTAGGGTTTCCTCCTTTTCCTTGGTGTGGCCGTGTGTGTAGATTCCGTGGTAGAGAAGGATTTCTTGGTCGGGTGTGATAGACACATTTTTGTGTCTAATTTGATCTCAATACTATATATTGTTGGCACTCGATTTTGTACTAATTTTGTTATTTTATGTATTTGTAGGTATTTTTTGGAAATAAATATTTTAAGAAAATTCGGCTCGAAAAGTTGATTTTGGCACCCGGAGGGCACGTGTTATTCGGACTCCCAAGTTTGGATAAGGGGTAACCTAATTACTAAGGGGCACCCCCAGGTCACCCCCAAGGCATCTGCTATTCGCACCCCAGTCCAGGATAAGGGGCACCTTCTTCAACAATTCAAATTCTCAAAATTGGCGGGAAAAATGTTCACACACAGGAGAATTTTCGATCAAAGAAATGAAGTAGTGGTAGGTCGATTCAATGGCTGAATTTTGGTATAAAGATGTGATTTAGCCTAAGGAAGATAGTTTGGGTGTCGAATTTGATCGGAATTGGCTGGAAATATCGATTTGATTCTCGAGCTCAAAACAGAGCTACACGGAGTGAACACGACCTGTACACGGTGTTGTGTGTGTTTTGGTTGTGCATGGAAGTGTTTTGGAGGAGTTGGATGACTTATGAGGCATGTATAAGCCTTACTAGAGCGTGCAGGATCCAAGTTTACGTGTGAAATTCTAAATCTGGTAAGAAAATATTCAAAAATAATGTTATTCACTGCCGAGTAAAGACGAATTATTTGGAGTTATGGCGAGGGATTTCAGCGTGTCTTTGAGTATAAATATGATCTTTGGGTCTACTAGAATGGTTGTCGAGAGTTGGGAGTCGAAAGGAGGGCCAGAGGAGCAGAAATCAGAGTTTTCAGAACTCTGTTGCTGCTGCTGCTGCCCGTGAAGAACAAGGAATCGGCCACGGTTCCTTCATCCATTTGCAACTGTTTCTTCAACTGCTCTGCAACGTTTATCTTCATCGCAACAGTTTCTTCATCATATTTTGCAACAGAGAAGTAAACCACAGCATTTAATTTTCCGTCACCATTTGTTTCTCTGTAACAGTCCAACATCGTCTTCGCAACAGGAACTGCTGTTGCGATTTCTCTGTTGCATTGTTTACTCAATTGTAATCAACTTTGGAGCAATAATAAAACATTTTGAGATTATGATTAATATGAGGAGCTAAACCCAACATTGGGACGACGGAGGGAGTCTATTTTCGTCATTGTGGTAAATTTAATTTATTCTTTTTATGACTTTTGCACCGATTAAAAATTGAAAAATGATTTTAATTAATTAGTTATCATTTTATTTGATGCGGCATGCTTGCTTAAATGTTTGATGTCCCATGCTTACGATTTATAACTAATATTCTGAGAATCTATTTTGGCAAAATAAGAGTTCATATATTTATGTTTTGAGCAGTAATTGTTAAGAATAAATAAAATATACCACATGCATGAAGAATTGGCCAAGTCCTTAGTCCCAATACCTCTCGAACATCTTGTGACAAATTTGTACATATATTTTCGTTTTAAAATCTATTCAAGTCCGAGCAACGAACTTTTACTTACCTCTTGAAAAATACTATAACAAAATGGCGCCGCCGACGCGGACTTGTATATAGATTGATTTATTTTTTTTAGGTTTATTATTATTTTATTTTTTAGAATTGTTTGTTCCCTTTTACGTTTCTTTTTGTCTTTATTTTGCAGGTTCAAAGTGAAAACTAAGGACTTGGAGAGAAAAAATCTTAAAGCGAAAAGCGAAAAGAGAAGAAAAAAAGGACAATTTTAGGATTTAATTTTTAATTTTTTTTTTTAGAGTGTGTGAGGAAAACTGTAATTTTTTTTCTTTATTTATTTATTTGGACTTTGGACTGGACTCTTGGACTTTGTTATTATTTTTTTTTAACCCTACGGAAGGGTATTATTATTAAAAAAAAAAAAATTATATAAACTGTGTGCAGGGAAGGACGACGATTACTATATCGTCTCGGCCCCTCGGGTTCGTACACGGCATAGGAGTCGTGGCCCGAGTCGACGACAACGGTTCATCGCCCGTCTGGTACGGGAGGTAAGTCCAATCGAAACACCCGCGAATCTTCTGCAAGCGGGTTACTGTCTGCCTTAAGGTGATAATTGTTTGAGGACGAACCGGACTGTCTTTATTTTCCTAGTAAAGGGCAAGGCCTGGCCTAAACAAGATAAGGGTTCGGATTTCATCACCGTTCCCTTCTTGCCCGCCTTAGGAAAACGAAACCTAACGTGAACCCAAGCTTAAAATTTGGAATAGAACGAGACCGATAGGGTAACGAGCTTAATAGGAAACTCGTTCGAAAAATATTGGTTGCTCTTTAAGCACACTCCAAAGTTCATGATGGTTTCTGTGGGTTGAATGCGTGACTGCGCCGCCTTGTGATAGCGGTGAGGCCTTGGGTATCAAATCTCCACTGAGCTTCCCTCGCCTCAATTCAACTGACTTTGACTCGGATTGATTCCAGAGGGGTTTGCTCAAATTGCAACGAATTCCCTTTCGAAAGATAGAAGCTGGTCTAGAAACAATCTAAGTGGAGCCATCATGCTTTTTGTTTGCTAGAAATCTTTAGGTTTGCTTTGGTGGAGTCGAGTCGGCCTTGTTTGTGATTGTATAGAATCCCTCTGTAGTTTATATTTCTTCGGTGATGAATCCTTTTGAGGAGACGCCACCTGCGATGACGTTGCGAGAATATATGTCTAGAAATTCTCGTTATCAAGAGACGTCTTCGGAAATGACTCTTGGTGAATATATGCGTGGGCAACGATATATGGATACTCCAACTTTTATTGAGGAATCACCTCTAACGATCTATGAGAAATATTATAAACATAGACCATGTAGTTTGGAACAAAGATTGAGAATTCTTGAATTTCAAAAATTGTATCATGATGATGAGGATAGTGATGATGAAGAATCTGAAATATGTGGGAATAGTGATCAGGAATTTGTTACCCCAGTTGAGCCTTATAATGATTATATTATTTCTGATTCAGATCCTAATAATTTTAAAAATTATTCACCTATTCAAAAGGACGAGGATTTGACTAGAGATACCCCCGTTTCAGACGATGTAGTATGTCCTGTTTACGAAACCGATGATGGTTTAGAGGAACCAGTTTATCTTGAGATCGTGTCAAACGATTTAGAAACAATAGTCTTAGATGAACTTGTAGAGATTAGCGAGGATGAACCTGACTTAAAAAAATCAATTGCCGACCAAGAAATTAGGGAGGTTATGACTAGTCTATCTAGAGACGCCGAAAACTCTAAGTTTGGGGGTGAGTATCATTCTCCATGTGCTTTAACTCTTAGTAAGGTCCCTCACTTGGGACTTGACATCAATGCCTCAACCATCTTACAAGATTATCTTCATAATCGTTTTCCAGAACCTAATGATATCCAACAAGAGTCTCAAATGTTAGAAACCCATCCTCTGATTGATGTGGTTAACCCATGCAATAATACCAAGATTGATTTTGTTTTCCCACCAAATAGTTTTCTTCCAATTGTGGGAACGTATAGATTTCAAATGTGTCACTTATTAAGTTCTGAGACTAAGCCTAAGTACTTTAGGTTAATGGAATCGACACATTTTCCTAAGAATGACCACTACTCTCACTGTGGTCAACTATGTAAGTCATATCTGATTGACTTAGAGGATCCGCAATTATTTAGGTTATTACTTCGTGATTTTAAGTTCGTATTTGAGTTTTTACAGACTCTAAGACCTAGTGATTCGGATCCCATCTATGAAGAAACGCAGCCAATGAAAATATTCTATCAAGATCCTTTCATAGAACCTGAACCTGAACCACAATGGGACATAGGTATCTTCATCAGGAAACTAGATAAGGGTATGCAGTACATGTTCACTTTCTTGGGTTATTGTAGTTTCCTTTGGTCAGCTCTATTTAGTTTTGAAGACCCACAGTTATTTCGACTGTTACTTTATGGTTCGAGTTGACTAATCCTTTCCTAAGTCTGGCTGAAGACTTTAAACTTAGCACTTCTTGGGAGGTAACCCAATCTCACGCAACACGGTAATATCCTTCCTTAACTCTTTTACTTCAAATAGTAACCGTTTCTCCTTGTTCATGTTTTTAATTTTATCTTTAGAACATTGAGGACAATGTTAGATTTAAGTTTGGGGGTATTGGGAGAAACTTTTTAGTTGCGTAATAAATAAACTCCAGAGCCTAGAAATTTATGCGTATTTAGGATAGCACTAACCAATCTAAGTGGATGGAAACATTTTTTTTAGGAGTTGAGGAACCAATCTGACTAGATGGAAACATCTATAGAGTCTATTCATAAAAGCACAGAGCTCAGGTGTTAGAAATAACATGATAGTTTCGCCATATCTTGTCGAGTCCTTTTCACTTTCTATTTTTATTTTTCTTTTATTTCAAGTGATTTGGTGGGGCACACGATTCAAGTTGTTACCTTTGCTAGGGTGAAATAGAGTGACTGAGTTACCTTTTCAAAAAAAAATAAAAAAAATTAAATAAAAAAAATAAATAAATAAATAAATAGACCGGACCAGTTAGACCAATCGGAATAAGTATTAACACTTGGATAGCAATATGCGTGTGTTCTCCCTGTTTCCGTCGCCTAAGCAAGCGTGGAATGCAGGACCCGTGGGAACTATCGTGTAATCTGCTGACAAGAAGCATGCACTTGGATCCAAAAGATCTATTCATGCCGTTAAGTTAAAAAAAAAAAAATGGTTATTGTTATGTGTAGTCAACTGCTGGTTCCCTTGTATTTGCCAGTTTGTTGATCTAGATTTAAGTTATTGACCACTGGTTCCCTTGTATATGCCAGTGTGTTAATATTAGTCAGACCGGTATCTCAGTCATTTAGGTTAGGTTCATCTTGGCAGAGGCCTTCAGACAGATATGGGAAACACCGTTCACTTTTCAACCATCTACATTTTTCTTTTTCCATCTTCTTAATCTTTTCATGTGATTAGTCTGACTCCGAGTATGATGTCCATCGTGAAACTATCTTAGTAGAGCTCTGTCACTTATATGGATTTTAGTATGCTTGAGTGCAAACTCGTGTACAGCAATTGGAATTTCGCATCAGGGTTCTTCCTCTTAGAGTCAATAATTGTATGCCAACCAAGGAGGTTCTTTAGTGCTTTCCAAGGTTATGCGTAGATAGCTAGGGTCTGGAG
This sequence comes from Papaver somniferum, assembly GCF_003573695.1. Taxonomy (NCBI): domain Eukaryota; kingdom Viridiplantae; phylum Streptophyta; class Magnoliopsida; order Ranunculales; family Papaveraceae; genus Papaver; species Papaver somniferum. The sequence continues at coordinate 57,337,051 of NC_039368.1, read as the reverse complement.
TATTGGTTTTTGTGGGTACACCTCTGATAAACCCACCCGAGATTAACTCGGTCACTTTTCAAGAATAAATTTTGCTCGAGGACTAGCAAATAATAAGTTTGGGGGTATTTGATAGACACATTTTTGTGTCTAATTTGTCCTCAATGTCCGTATTGTTGGCACTCGATTTTGTACTAATTTTGTTATTTTATGTATTTGTAGGTATTTTTTGGAAATAAATATTTTAAGAAAATTCGGCTCGAAAAGTTGATTTTGGCACCCGGAGGACAAGTGTTATTCGGACTCTCGCTACTGGATAAGGGGCGACCACTGGATAAGGGGCGACCTTCTTTCAAAATTCAAAATTTATTTTGGCGGGAAAATTCTTTCCTTTACTGGCAGATTTTCAATTCGACATTTGAAGGTGTTTTAACGATATTAAAGAGCTGAGACTTAATGGGTATATGTGATATGAGTATATGAAGATATTATGGTGGTTGGGATCGATCAAATTTGTCCAGAAAATCAATTCCCAATCAAAACAGAGAAAAGAATATCGTCTCATTTTTGGAAAGAAAATCACGTAAAAGATGTTGCATGTTTGTGTAGTTAAGCCCAGATATTCTCCTAGGATGCGTATCAATCAGTTTATGAAGATTTCCAAGACAATTAACGTACACAGAGGAAGAAATAAGAAATTATTCTCAAAAATATTTTTCTTCATTGTGAAGATTTTTGAGGAGTTATGGCGAGATTCAATGAGGCTTAGGTGTATAAATAGGTTGCTACTATCACAGGGAAGGGCTGTCGAGAGTTGGGAGTCGAAAGGAGGGCCAGAGGAGCAGAAATCAGAGTTTTCAGAACTCTGTTGCTGCTGCTGCTGCTGCCCGTGAAGAACAAGGAATCGGCCACGGTTGCTTCATCCATTTGCAACTGTTTCTTCAACTGCTCTGCAACGTTTATCTTCATCGCAACAGTTTCTTCAACTGCTGTGCAACGTTTATCTTCATCGCAACAGTTTCTTCATCATATTTTGCAACAGAGAAGTAAACCACAGCATTTAATTTTCCGTCACCACTTGTTTCTCTGTAACAGTCCAACATCGTCTTCGCAACAGGAACTGCTATTGCGATTTCTCTGTTGCATTGTTTACTCAATTGTAATCAACTTTGGAGCAATAATAAAACATTTTGAGATTATGATTAATATGAGGAGCTAAACCCAACATTGGGACGACGGAGGGAGTCTATTTTCGTCATTGTGGTAAATTTAATTTATTCTTTTTATGACTTTTGCACTGATTAAAAATTGAAAAATGATTTTAATTAATTAGTTATCATTTTATTTGATGCGGCATGCTTGCTTAAATGTTTGATGTCCCATGCTTACGATTTATAACTAATATTCTGAGAATCTATTTTGGCAAAATAAGAGTCCATATATTTATGTTTTGAGCAGTAATTGTTAAGAACAAATAAAATATACCACATGCATGAAGAATTGGCCAAGTCCTTAGTCCCAATACCTCTCGAACATCTTGTGACAAATTTGTACATATATTTTCGTTTTAAAATCTATTCAAGTCCGAGCAACGAACTTTTACTTACCTCTTGAAAAATATTACAACAAAATGGCGCCGCCGACGCGGACTTGTATATAGATTGATTTATTTTTTTTAGGTTTATTATTATTTTATTTTTTAGAATTGTTTGTTCCCTTTTACGTTTCTTTTTGTCTTTATTTTGCAGGTTCAAAGTGAAAACTAAGGACTTGGAGAGGAAAAATCTTAAAGCGAAAAGCGAAAAGAGAAGAAAAAAAGGACAATTTTAGGATTTAATTTTTAATTTTTTTTTTTAGAGTGTGTGAGGAAAACTGTAATTTTTTTTCTTTATTTATTTATTTGGACTTTGGACTGGACTTTTGGACTTTGTTATTATTTTTTTTTTAACCCTACGGAAGGGTATTATTATTAAAAAAAAAAAATTATATAAACTGTGTGCAGGGAAGGACGACGATTACTATATCGTCTCGACCCCTCGGGTTCGTACACGGCATAGGAGTCGTGGCCCGAGTCGACGACAACGGTTCATCGCCCGTCTGGTACGGGAGGTAAGTCCAATCGAAACACCCGCGAATCTTCTGCAAGCGGGTTACTGTCTGCCTTAAGGTGATAATTGTTTGAGGACGAACCGGACTGTCTTTATTTTCCTAGTAAAGGGCAAGGCCTGGCCTAAACAAGATAAGGGTTCGGATTTCATCACCGTTCCCTTCTTGCCCGCCTTAGGAAAACGAAACCTAACGCGAACCCAAGCTTAAAATTTGGAATAGAACGAAACCGATAGGGTAACGAGCTTAATAGGAAACTCGTTCGAAAAATATTGGTTGCTCTTTAAGCACACTCCAAAGTTCATGATGGTTTCTGTGGGTTGAATGCGTGACTGCGCCGCCTTGTGATAGCGGTGAGGCCTTGGGTATCAAAGCTCCACTGAGCTTCCCTCGCCTCAATTCAACTTACTTTGACTCGGATTGATTCCAGAGGGGTTTGCTCAAATTGCAACGAATTCCCTTTCGAAAGATAGAAGCTGGTCTAGAAACAATCTAAGTGGAGCCATCATGCTTTTTGTTTGCTAGAAATCTTTAGGTTTGCTTTGGTGGAGTCGAGTCGGCCTTGTTTGTGATTGTATAGAATCCCTCTGTAGTTTATATTTCTTCGGTGATGAATCCTTTTGAGGAGACGCCACCTGCGATGACGTTGCGAGAATATATGTCTAGAAATTCTCGTTATCAAGAGACGTCTTCGGAAATGACTCTTGGTGAATATATGCGTGGGCAGCGATATATGGATACTCCAACTTTTATTGAGGAATCGCCTCTAACGATCTATGAGAAATATTATAAACATAGACCATGTAGTTTGGAACAAAGATTGAGAATTCTTGAATTTCAAAAATTGTATCATGATGATGAGGATAGTGATGATGAAGAATCTGAAATATGTGGGAATAGTGATCAGGAATTTGTTACCCCAGTTGAGCCTTATAATGATTATATTATTTCTGATTCAGATCCTAATAATTTTAAAAATTATTCACCTATTCAAAAGGACGAGGATTTGACTAGAGATACCCCCGTTTCAGACGATGTAGTATGTCATGTTTACGAAACCGATGATGGTTTAGAGGAACCAGTTTATCTTGAGATCGAGTCAAACGATTTAGAAACAATAGTCTTAGATGAACTCGTAGAGATTAGCGAGGATGAACCTGACTTAGAAAAATCAATTGCCGACCTAGAAATTAGGGAGGTTATGACTAGTCTATCTAGAGACGCCGAAAACTCTAAGTTTGGGGGTGAGTATCATTCTCCATGTGCTTTAACTCTTAGTAAGGTCCCTCACTTGGGACTTGACATCAATGCCTCAACCATCTTACAAGATTATCTTCATAATCGTTTTCCAGAACCTAATGATATCCAACAAGAGTCTCAAATGTTAGAAACCCATCCTCTGATTGATGTGGTTAACCCATGCAATAATACCAAGATTGATTTTGTTTTCCCACCAAATAGTTTTCTTCCAATTGTGGGAACGTATAGATTTCAAATGTGTCATTTATTAAGTTCTGAGACTAAGCCTAAGTACTTTAGGTTAATGGAATCGACACATTTTCCTAAGAATGACCACTACTCTCACTGTGGTCAGCTATGTAAGTCATATCTGATTGACTTAGAGGATCCGCAATTATTTAGGTTATTACTTCGTGATTCTAAGTTCGTATTTGAGTTTTTACAGACTCTAAGACCTAGTTATTCGGATCCCATCTATGAAGAAACGCAGCCAATGAAAATATTCTATCAAGATCCTTTCATAGAACCTGAACCTGAACCACAATGGGACATAGGTATCTTCATCAGGAAACTAGATAAGGGTATGCAGTACATGTTCACTTTCTTGGGTTATTGTAGTTTCCTTTGGTCAGCTCTATTTAGTTTTGAAGACCCACAGTTATTTCGACTGTTACTTTATGGTTCGAGTTGACTAATCCTTTCCTAAGTCTGGCTGAAGACTTTAAACTTAGCACTTCTTGGGAGGTAACCCAATCTCACGCAACACGGTAATATCCTTCCTTAACTCTTTTACTTCAAATAGTAACCGTTTCTCCTTGTTCATGTTTTTAATTTTATCTTTAGAACATTGAGGACAATGTTAGATTTAAGTTTGGGGGTATGGGAGAAACTTTTTAGTTGCAATAAATAAACTCCAGAGCCTAGAAATTTATGCCTATTAAGGATAGCACTAACCAATCTAAGTGGATGGAAACATTTTTGTTTCAGGAGTTGAGGAACCAATCTGACTAGATGGAAACATCTATAGAGTCTATTCATAAAAGCACAGAGCTCAGGTGTTAGAAATAACATGATAGTTTCGCCATATCTCGTCGAGTCCTTTTCACGTTCTATTTTTTCTTTTATTTCAAGTGATTTGGTGGGGCACACGATTCAAGTTGTTACCTTTGCTAGGGTGAAATAGAGTGACTGAGTTACCTTTTCCAAAAAAAAAAAAAAAAATTAGACCGGACCAGTTAGACCAATCGGAATAAGTATTAACACTTGGATAGCAATATGCGTGTGTTCTCCCTGTTTCCGTCGCCTAAGCAAGCGTGGAATGCAGGACCCGTGGGAACTATCGTGTAATCTGCTGACAAGAAGCATGCGCTTGGATCAAAAAGATCTATTCATGCCGTTAAGTTAAAAAAAAAAAAAATGGTTATGTGTAGTCAACTGCTGGTTCCCTTGTATTTGCCAGTTTGTTGATCTAGATTTAAGTTATTGACCACTGGTTCCCTTGTATATGCCAGTGTGTTAATATTAGTCAGACCGGTATCTCAGTCATTTAGGTTAGGTTCATCTTGGCAGAGGCCTTCAGACAGATATGGGAAACACCGTTCACTTTTCAACCATCTACATTTTTCTTTTTCCATCTTCTTAATCTTTTCATGTGATTAGTCTGACTCCGAGTATGATGTCCATCGTGAAACTATCTTAGTAGAGCTCTGTCACTTATATGAATTTTAGTATGCTTGAGTGCAAACTCGTGTACAGCAATTGGAATTTCGCATCAGGGTTCTTCCTCTTAGAATCAATAATTGTATGCCAACCAAGGAGGTTCTTTAGTGCTTTCCAAGGTTCTGCGTAGATAGCTAGGATCTGGAGTATTGGTTTTTGTGGGTACACCTCTGATAAACCCACCCGAGATTAACTCGGTCACTTTTCAAGAATAAATTTTGCTCGAGGACTAGCAAATAATAAGTTTGGGGGTATTTGGTAGACACATTTTTGTGTCTAATTTGATCTCAATACTATATATTGTTGGCACTCGATTTTGTACTAATTTTGTTATTTTATGTATTTGTAGGTATTTTTTGGAAATAAATATTTTAAGAAAATTCGGCTCGAAAAGTTGATTTTGGCACCCGGAGGGCACGTGTTATTCGGACTCCCAAGTTTGGATAAGGGGTAACCTAATTACTAAGGGGCACCCCCAGGTCACCCCCAAGGCATCTGCTATTCGCACCCCAGTCCAGGATAAGGGGCACCTTCTTCAACAATTCAAATTCTCAAAATTGGCGGGAAAAATGTTCACACACAGGAGAATTTTCGATCAAAGAAATGAAGTAGTGGTAGGTCGATTCAATGGCTGAATTTTGGTTTAAAGATGTGATTTAGCCTAAGGAAGATAGTTTGGGTGTCTAATTTGATCGGAATTGGCTGGAAATATCGATTTGATTCTCGAGCTCAAAACAGAGCTACACGGAGTGAACACGACCTGTACACGGTGTTGTGTGTGTTTTGGTTGTGCATGGAAGTGTTTTGGAGGAGTTGGATGACTTATGAGGCATGTATAAGCCTTACTAGAGCGTGCAAGATCCAAGTTTACGTGTGAAATTCTAAATCTGGTAAGAAAATATTCAAAAATAATGTTATTCACTGCCGAGTAAAGACGAATTATTTGGAGTTATGGCGAGGGATTTCAGCGTGTCTTTGAGTATAAATATGATCTTTGGGCCTACTAGAATGGTTGTCGAGAGTTTGGGGAGGTTTGGAGGCGAGCAGAGAGGCGCAGGAGGAGTTGCAGAGAAGTTACCTGCTGCTGCTGCTGCTGCCATTAACACGCCTGAAGAACACGAAGAACACACTTACCAGAACCGTCGTTTTCCAGCAGTCTTAAAACAACAGCTACAGCGACAGTGGAAGCTAAGTATCGTTGTTTATGTTACAACAGTGGTAAAGTATCGTTGTTTTCTGGCCGCCTTCTGTGGGTCGCAGATTCACTGTTTTAGTTCTTCCTTATCTTTTAATCAACTTTTTGAGCTATAAAAATGTATTTTGAGAACATGATTAAAATGAGTAGCTAAACCCCAATACTGGGGTGATGGAGGAAGCCTTATTTTACACTTGGGTCATTATATTTAATTCTTCTCATGAGTTTTGCACTAGTTTTAATTGAAATTATGATTTGAAAAAATTAGTTGTCATTTGATTTGATGCGGCATGCTTAGCTTAAATGATTTGATGCCTCATGCTTAACATTTACATCTAATATTTGGAGAATTTATCTTGTCAAAAATAAGAGTCAATATATTTTATATATTTACTGAGCTATAATTGTTAAAAGAATCATTATTTGAACCTTAAGAAATGAATTCGGTGGAATCCTGAACCCCAGTACCTCTTGCACCATTGTTAATATTTTTGTGTATATAATTTTTATAAATCTAAAAATCCTTCACCTTCACAAGTCTTAGAGTTCGAACCTTCATTACTGCAACCACGAAAAATATTTAATCATTTTGGCGCCGCTGCCGGGGATCTTTTGGCACGAAAAGTTGAATATTTTTTTGGAAAAGGTAACTCAGTCACTCTATTGGCTCGAAAATATTTAATCCTTTTCACTTTCTATTTTTAGTTTTCTTTTGTTTCAAGTGATTTGGTGGGGCACACGATTCAAGTTGTTACCTTTGCTAGGGTGAAATAGAGTGACTGAGTTACCTTTTCCAAAAAAAAAAAAAAAAAAAAAAAAAAAAAAAAAAAAAAAAAAAAAAAAAAAAAAAAAAAAAAAAAAAAAAAAAAAAAAAAGACCGGACCAGTTAGACCAATCGGAATAAGTATTAACACTTGGATAGCAATATGCGTGTGTTCTCCCTGTTTCCGTCGCCTAAGCAAGCGTGGAATGCAGGACCCGTGGGAACTATCGTGTAATCTGCTGACAAGAAGCATGCGCTTGGATCAAAAAGATCTATTCATGCCGTTAAGTTAAAAAAAAAAAAATGATTATTGTTATGTGTAGTCAACTGCTGGTTCCCTTGTATTTGCCAGTTTGTTGATCTAGATTTAAGTTATTGACCACTGGTTCCCTTGTATATGCCAGTGTGTTAATATTAGTCAGACCGGTATCTCAGTCATTTAGGTTAGGTTCATCTTGGCAGAGGCCTTCAGACAGATATGGGAAACACCGTTCACTTTTCAACCATCTACATTTTTCTTTTTCCATCTTCTTAATCTTTTCATGTGATTAGTCTGACTCCGAGTATGATGTCCATCGTGAAACTATCTTAGTAGAGCTCTGTCACTTATATGAATTTTAGTATGCTTGAGTGCAAACTCGTGTACAGCAATTGGAATTTCGCATCAGGGTTCTTCCTCTTAGAATCAATAATTGTATGCCAACCAAGGAGGTTCTTTAGTGCTTTCCAAGGTTCTGCGTAGATAGCTAGGATCTGGAGTATTGGTTTTTGTGGGTACACCTCTGATAAACCCACCCGAGATTAACTCGGTCACTTTTCAAGAATAAATTTTGCTCGAGGACTAGCAAATAATAAGTTTGGGGGTATTTGATAGACACATTTTTGTGTCTAATTTGTCCTCAATGTCCGTATTGTTGGCACTCGATTTTGTACTAATTTTGTTATTTTATGTATTTGTAGGTATTTTTTTGGAAATAAATATTTTAAGAAAATTCGGCTCGAAAAGTTGATTTTGGCACCCGGAGGACAAGTGTTATTCGGACTCTCGCTTTTGGATAAGGGGCGACCACTGGATAAGGGGCGACCTTCTTTCGAAATTCAAAATTTGTTTTGGCGGGAAAATTCTTTCCTTTACTGGCAGATTTTCAATTCGACATTTGAAGGTGTTTTAACGAGATTAAAGAGCTGAGACTTAATGGGTATATGTGATATGAGTATATGAAGATATTATGGTGGTTGGGATCGATCAAATTTGTCCAGAAAATCAATTCCCGATCAAAACAGAGAAAAGAATATCGTTTCATTTTTGGAAAGAAAATCACGTAAAAGATGTTGCATGTTTGTGTAGTTAAGCCCAGATATTCTCCTAGGATGCGTATCAATCAGTTTATGAAGATTTCCAAGACAATTAACGTACACAGAGGAAGAAATAAGAAATTATTCTCAAAAATATTTTTCTTCATTGTGAAGATTTTTGAGGAGTTATGGCGAGATTCAATGAGGCTTAGGTGTATAAATAGGTTGCTACTATCACAGGGAAGGGCTGTCGAGAGTTGGGAGTCGAAAGGAGGGCCAGAGGAGCAGAAATCAGAGTTTTCAGAACTCTGTTGCTGCTGCTGCCCGTGAAGAACAAGGAATCGGCCACGGTTCCTTCATCCATTTGCAACTGTTTCTTCAACTGCTCTGCAACGTTTATCTTCATCGCAACAGTTTCTTCATCATATTTTGCAACAGAGAAGTAAACCACAGCATTTAATTTTCCGTCACCATTTGTTTCTCTGTAACAGTCCAACATCGTCTTCGCAACAGGAACTGCTGTTGCGATTTCTCTGTTGCATTGTTTACTCAATTGTAATCAACTTTGGAGCAATAATAAAACATTTTGAGATTATGATTAATATGAGGAGCTAAACCCAACATTGGGACGACGGAGGGAGTCTATTTTCGTCATTGTGGTAAATTTAATTTATTCTTTTTATGACTTTTGCACCGATTAAAAATTGAAAAATGATTTTAATTAATTAGTTATCATTTTATTTGATGCGGCATGCTTGCTTAAATGTTTGATGTCCCATGCTTACGATTTATAACTAATATTCTGAGAATCTATTTTGGCAAAATAAGAGTTCATATATTTATGTTTTGAGCAGTAATTGTTAAGAATAAATAAAATATACCACATGCATGAAGAATTGGCCAAGTCCTTAGTCCCAATACCTCTCGAACATCTTGTGACAAATTTGTACATATATTTTCGTTTTAAAATCTATTCAAGTCCGAGCAACGAACTTTTACTTACCTCTTGAAAAATACTATAAGGGTGCGTACTTTTCGTTGCAAGGTACGACTTTGCAAGGAGTATGCTTTCCGTGGCTTCATAGGGTTTGGTAGTTTCTATTTCTTCGGTTATGCATATTATGAATTTGCAACTTAAAACAAGTTGGCTCGCGTCTAAAATGGATTCGCATTTGCTGACAAAATAGCTTTCATGCACCTTGTAGTAACTTACCTTTTTTTTGTTTCCAGTGTAGTTACCTCGATAGCGAAAGCGTAAGAAACTTTCGTTAGGATGTCACCTGAGAAAAGTCTTGTTGTACCAAAAGACGTTGGCAACTCCAACCCAAACACGGATGATGAATTCTTAACGATGTCTTCTGCCACAGCTAGGACAAATCATCCCAAGTATGTGCTGATTCTTCTGACCGGTTCAGAAGATGAAAGCAGGACCCGGTCGGTTCGACCAGAGGGTGTAATACGGTTCTGTCTCCACAGAGGAGAGTATTCTGCTTCCCCCATTGATTTTAAAATCAGTGTGAGTCCATTGCGTTCTTTCGACAAATGGATGTGATTCATGATAAGCCAAGACTACGTAAGAGCTAGCTTGACCGTGGCGCAAATCATTGATATTGTCGCGGCCTCTGCAATGCTTCAAGTTAGGAAAGATATCCCGGGTCTGGTTTCTTTCATCTCCAGGTGGTGTCCAGGTACTCACACGGCCATATGTAGGTGGGGCGAAATGACTATCTCCTTAGAAAGTGTGGCCGTTTTGCTGAATCTTCCCATAACAGGAAACCTCGATATCAAGTTATCAGAAGATGAAGAAGAGACACGCACCACTCTGGTTGCGAAGTCGAAAGGTTCGTTGGGAAATAAAATGAGATGAGGTGTTTCTACAGCTGGTGGGTGTCTCAATGGTTTCCCGATGAGTTGGAGCCGGATCAAAAGAATAGTACGCTTCATGTCGCGGCATTATTGGCTTTTTGGTTATCCAGAGATATTTTCTATGATGGCTCTGGTAGGAAGGAGATAAGGCCGGAACTTATCAAGCTTTCCATAAAATTAGCGAAAGGCATCATTCTCCCCATTGACGGCTTGTTTCTTGGTTCTCTGTACACACACTTGGATCATCTGGTTGCAGACATGCGCGCTTCAAATGGCTACATGAAATTGGACTCGTATGTCCATGCCGCTTTCATCCAGGCATGGTTATGGGAGCATTTCGAGAGATACGCTCCTAAACCGTTGGCTTCACTTCCCGAGGCTTGCGGCGGTTCGAGGATACTTCGCTGGTTGAATAGGCACCCAAGAGCTGGTTCAAACCTGGTTGGTTTTCTCGACAATTCGTACGCGGTCAACTTTCACCCGTGGGCTCCGGTGTGCGCATCCATAGTTCAGGTTAACACTTTTGCTTCTGATCCGAACATGTCTTTGTTCTCTGACGAAAGGAATATGAGTGTTGGAGAGGTTGTATTCATGTGAAGTTGCGTGCCTGGTTGTATACCGTCTTTCTTTCGAGGATTGTTCCAGGTAGTCTCCTACAATATTGATTGGGCAGCTCGGCATATGGGCTTTGACCAAGGAGTCCCTCTTGCTCGTCAGCCGGTTACTTCAGAGAATCCGTTGCCCGCCGTTCTCGAGCCAGTGCCCTCGCGCCGGGTAAGAGTCTCCTCTTCTTGCCCTTGGAAAGAAACCCGTCGACGACTTCCATGTATAATGTGTTCTGGCAGGATGAGTTCCTTGCTATCCAAGGTTTCGTGAATAGTACAGTGGAGAATACCCGCGGTAAACCCTCCCCCGAGGTTTTGGAAAAGCATCCGTTGTTGAGGGATCCTTCTTCGACTAAGCGAAAGTCACCTAGTCGGTATGCAGACATTTCCCAAGCAAAGGAAAGAAGGTCAAAGAATCGTGCAGGTGGATTTCGGTCAGGTCCTGCAGATCCGACGGCTCTCGTGACTTTCAGCTCTTCCAATATCCGGTTATACGTCACCTTCTCCCCGGCTTGGCTGGATTGTGTAAATATTCATTTCATTTCTAAATATGCGTCTTGGCGCTTTGTTCAGGGTCTCAGCAGTGTGAACGCCTTTACCGAACTTGCGCGTCGTCAGAAAGCGGCACCTCTTGAGGTTGAGGCGGAGGGTGGCAATGCTGAACTTGCACGTCGTCAGAAGGCGGAACTTCTTGAGGAAGGGGGTGGCAATGCTGAATCTTCCCACGGTGAAGAGGAGTCTGAAAAGGAGGAAAGCTCTGAATCTGAATCTCTTGATGACGAGAATAGCTGTTCCGACAGCAGTGCTGAGTCTTCTTCTGAAAGAGGATCAGTGAGTCTTCTGCGCATCTTTCTTTCTTTCTTCCTTTTTTTTTTTTTTTTGAAAGTGTCTAACTCGTGACATTACAGGAAGGATCCGCTTCTGAATATGGCTCTGAATTGGAGGCTCGTAGAGATATAGTTCTGCCCCTAACCGCAGCAGCCACATATGGCAATCTGGAAACGGAGGTTGATCAAGCTGAAAGTGTTATTGCGACTCAAATAACGGAGAGAATTCCCGTGTCTGCAGGGGAAATTGTAGTTGGGAATCCGTTGCTGGTCACTGGTTCAGTTGCAAGCGCCACTTTTGCTCCTCCATACTTGGTTCCTTATCCTGATCACGTGCTGATCGGAGGGTTCAGTGTGCCGGCCAAGTATGCGGCACTATATACCAAGATATGGGAAATCTACAGACATATTTCCCGACCAAGAGAATTACTAGTCGGCTTGCATTGGTTAAGCGTGTGGAGGAAGCTTTGTCTTCAATTGACGACATGTGCAACGTGACTGGTCATACTGTTTATGAGAATGTAGTCTCAAGCTGGAAGTTCCATCGTGAAATGTGTGTAGACTTCGAGTTCAATGCTCCTTGGTTCGTTGAAAGATTCTCTGAGTTTGAAAAGTTACTGGCCGAGACAGTTGAAGGTCCTTCAGTGGATACGGTCAAACAACAGGAAGCGGAAGTCGAAAAGTTATCCAGAAAGTTGAAACTGAAACGGGTGGGTCTCCAAAGAACGAAGCAGGCTTTCTCTAACAAGATCAAGCCATTATTGAATAACTTTCCTTGAATGCATTTCTGTCTTCTGGACTTCTTTACTTAGGTTTTTATTTTTTTTGAAAGGTAGATGAAACGCCTAATTTATGGTTTTGGTTTGAATTAAAAGATAACAGTTATCTATGGGGATTTTGGATTATTCTTTTTGAATGAATTGTTTTAGAATAATGTTGTCTTGGTTAGAGTTTTTTTCGGATCTCTTGACGAAAAATGAATCTTCCTGGTGTAAGTCCGAGTTTTGTGGGAAGCACTGCCGTGATTGTGGAAAGTACCCAGTCGTCCCTGAGTCACCTGATAACCGAGTCGTCGATCCCTTGGAGGATCGTTTGCTTCTACCATCTTGGAAGTTCCCAGTCACCTCTTGTCATGTCATGACTGGTAACTAAGTCGCCTTTCACTGAGCGGATTGTTTGCTTATACCACCTTGATGTCTGGGTTGAAGTATGAGATTGGGAGTTGGAAATCGATATTGTAACCGAGAGATTAATCTCCCACTGTGGTCGCCAATTGTTTGAAGGTGAAAACGGTTTCTTCTGATTTAGGTAATTTCGCATGAGTGGGTGAGAAAGGAGTCTAAACCCTAAACAATGTACTGCAATGGAGTACTTTAGATTCGAGAGATCAATCTGTACAAATCCGGCCTAAACCAGGAAATGGCCGTTCCAGACTTGCTTCGGTCACAAAGAGGAGGAGAAGGGTTGGTTTTGGGGAGGGAAGCGAAGAGAGTGTTGAGACCAGAATAGTCGGTTCTGGAAGAGTAGTTGTTTGACTTGTATCAGAAAGTGAATGCTAACAGATGGGAAAGCTAACAAGTGATTTCTGAGTGTTGTATGTTCCTGACCAAAACTTGTTGTTCGGTGGAAATAGGTCATACCTATTTATACAAGTTGAAGTGAAACGTACTATGGTCTCGTAAGAAATGGAAAGCGGATGAGTAAATGGGAGGAGGTGGTAACCGGTAACGCCTGGAATTGATGTTCCATAATGAAGGAAATCGTTTCACCATTACTCCCTGTATTTACTAACCGCCTCATCCTTATGACACTGTCTTGTAATGGGAGCAGTGTACGCCGCACGTTGTAAACCTCCAAACCAATACCCAATGAGCATCCCCCAGTTTGTGACATGTGTTGATGTCTCGAGTGTTTTTGTGGAAAACACGTAGCATGTTGCTGCTGTTTGGCAAGTTGAGCTTGGGAGACTTGCCGGCTCGGTGGTGACCTTCGACGGTCGAGATTTTGCATCTTGAGAGGATGGATAGACGTTGATTATTGCAAACCTTCGTTTGGTAGCCAGCGGCATGAAAGCGTGGTCGGCATGTCTTTAACATGGTTAGGCATGGCCAAGCTAGGATTTTGGCGTAGTTTAGGCGCGGCCAAAAATTAGGGTTTTGGCGTTGTTTGGGCGCGACCAAAATCAGGGCTTGGCGTCGAGCTAAAGGTTGCCATCCTTTATCCGACGACTTTGGACGGCTAAGATCTGTATCTTATATGGAAGGGTGGTCGTAGATTGTTGTCACCCTTCGTTTTGGAAGCCAATGGTCGTGTAGGAGAGGATGACATGGATTTGGCACAACGGTGCGGCTGCTGGAATGCCTTGGCACGGAGGCGTGTCTGGCACGGCATGCCATTGGAAAATGTGGCATGATAGACATGCCTTGGCGCGGAAAGCTGGCTGGAACGGCATGCCATTGGCACATGTGGCATGGTTGGCATGCCTTGGAGCGGAAAGGTGACTGGCACGGCATGCCATTGGCACATGCGGCATGGTTGGCATGCCTTGGCGTGGTTTAGGCGCGGCCAAAACTAGGGTTTCGGCGTTGGGCCAAAGGTTACCATGCGTTGGTTGGTGACCTTGGACGGCTAAGATCTGCATCTCAGATGGAAAGGGTGGCCGTTGATTATCGCAACCCATCGTTTTGGCATCCAGCGTCATGCATGGATTTGTTATGTGTTAGGCGCGGCCAGGCTAGGCATGTTTTAGGCGCGAACAAAACTAGGGTTTTGGCATAGTTTGGGCGCGACCAAAATTAGGGTTTTGGCATTGGGCCAAAGGTTACCATGCGTCGGTTGGCGACCTTGGACGGCTAAGATCTGCATCTCAGATGGAAGGGTGGTCGTTCATTATCGCAACCTTTTGTTTTGGCAGCCGTGAAAGAAAGGCCAGCATGGCATGGTTTGCCATTGACACGGAGGTGTGTCTGGCATGGTTAGCATGCCTTGGCGCGGAGACGTGGCTGGCATGGTTTTCCATTGGCACAGTGGTGCGGATGACATGGTTGTCATGCCTTGGTGCGGAGACATGGATGGCATGGTTTGCCATTGGCACGGTAGTGCGGCTGGCATGGTTGGCATGCCTTGGCGAGAAGACGTGGCTGGCACGGTGACGCGGCTAGCATGGTTGGCATGCCTTGACGGGGAGACGTGGCTGGCATGGTTTTCCATTGGCACGGTGGTGTGGTTGGCATGGTTGGCATGCCTTGGCACGGAGACGTGGCTGGCATGGTTTGCCATTGGCACGGTGACGCGGCTGGCACGGTTGGGATGCCATGGTGCGAAGAAGTGGATGGCATGATTTTCCATTAGCACGGTGGTGCGGCTGGCATGGTTGGCATGCCTTGGCGTAGAGATGTGGCTGGCACGGTGACGCGGCTGGCATGGTTGGCATGCCTTGGCGCGAAGACGTGACTGGCATGGTTTGCCATTGGCAGGGTGGTGCGGCTGGCATGGTTGGCATGCCTTGGCACGAAGACGTGGCTGGCATGGTTTTCCATTGGCACGGTGATGCGGCTGGCATGGTTGGCATGCCTTGGCGCGGAGATGTGGCTGGCACGTTTTTCCATTGGCACGGTGATGCGGTTGGCTTGGTTGGCATGCCTTGGCGCGGAGACGTGGCTGACACGGTTTGCCATTGGCACGGTGGTGCGGCTGGCATGGTTGGCATGCCATTGGCACGGTGACGCGGCTGGCATGGTTGTCATGCCTTGGCGCGGAGACGTGGCTGGCATGGTTTTCCATTGGCACGATGACGTGGCTGGCATGGTTAGCATGCCTTGGCACGGAGACGTGGCTGGCATGGTTTTCCATTGGCACGGTAGCATGAGAATTAGGGTTTGGTTTAGATGATGTCGGTCAATGCTAAAGGTTCTGCCGTGGAACATGACACATGTAGAATAAAGGTACCCTGGTAATTCTTACGTAGGCATGCTGATTGGTTCAATAAATGCGCTAATGGTCATAGTGACGTCATGTCAGATGCATGGTTTTACGATTTTAACCCTAAGCTAAAAACCACCATCAACAAGAGGGCATGAAACCGGCGCTTGGTGGTCGTGGGACTAGCTGATGGTCGTTTGAGCAAATTACAAGTTGTTGGAAAGAGTTTGGATCCAATATGAACAATTGAGCAAATTAGGTCAAAATTATAAGAATCTGTGGGACCGGCTCCTTGCAAGCCTTAGGGAGGCCTTGGTCGGTCAAGGATGGATGCCCGTGTCACCATAATGTCCGCGTCTCAGTCCTGAGAGTTTCGGTATTTTCTGATGTGCATTTGAGTAATATTTTGGATTTTCATAAGAGTTCGATCTTTGACTGAAATTCTTGATTTTTGCTCGAATGAGCAAGTAGGACTTTGCTCGTTTGATCAATATCTTGAGAATATTAAAATAATAATATTTTAATATTTTCATGAATAGCCTAGTCGGTCATGTGATCATTTGACCTTTTGGCTTTTTCATGGTTTGAGCAATATTTGAGAAAATATGAAGAAACCATGATTTTTGCTCAAACGGAGGAGTTTCATGATATGAGGGAAATAATAATTATGAAAACAAGGGATTGCAAGGCGTGGGACCGGCCACGCCTAAGGGCATGGCCGGACGGCTAGGTAGCCCGGTCCCGCAACATCTTTCCTTATTTTATTATTTTTCATGAAACCGTGAAAATATGGAGAAACCGTCAGTTTTGCTCAAACAAGGAAAGTTGCTTGAATTAAGGAGTTTTCATGAGTTCATGAAAATAAATAAAATAAGAAAAAAAAGGAAGAGGCGTGGGGGACCGGCCATGGCGGCGTGGCCGGCCGACCGGTGGGCCCGTTCCCTAGGTGCCTCTTTTCTATTTTTTTATTATTATTTTTCTTATCCTGTTTTGTGTAGGATTCCTCGTTTGTCCATATTTTTGAATGCTCGTTCGTGCATCATTGTTGAGTACACTTGCACAATTTCATTGGGGCTTACTTGGTGATAGGCCAGATGCCCGATTGTTGAGTAATTATTACTAATTCATGAAAATCAGTGGAGAATTATTCATGAAACGGAGTAATAATCATGAATTGTGTATCTATTACTAATCCATGAATCCATCCGGGGAATTCAGGGAACGGAGTAATGAGATGAATTGGTTGTCTATTACTAATCCATGGAGTCAGTCGGGGATTCATGGAATGGAGTAATGAGATATAATAGATTATTTTTCAGGAATTGAGTGGTGAATGTCACAGTAGAATTAATCTATTGTAGAATCAAGATATGAGATAGTTGAGGCATCATATTCATTCTGAAAGGTGCATAGTCAGGGAACAATGTGCAACATTGTTAATGTCCTGAAGGCGTTTAGCCCCCTCAACAAACAATTATGTAGGAGAGCCACCTGAATCTATACACGGTCTCTCTACATAGTCAGGGAACAACGAGTGTCGCCTATGTCCTGAAGGCGTTAATCCCTATCAACAAACAATTATGTAGGAGGACCGCCCAATCGTTCTTCTATGTAGAGGTGGTCTCTCTATGTAGTTAGGGAACATCGAGTATCGTCGACGTCCTGAAGGCATTAATCCCTATCAACAAACAATTATGTAAGAGGACCGCCCGATCATGCTATTCTACATAGAGGTCATGATGAAATGCGCAGCATCGAACGCTCAGATAGTGGGAGGCCTTTTGAGAATCATATTCATCATGGCTCTGAGAGGAACTCGATCAGAGATCGTGAAACGGTTCACAGATCATAAAATATGAATCATCACATGAATTCCTGAAGCCGGGTCAGAAACATGCAATATCATGATTTTGCAATTTTGACCTTTGTCGAAAATCCACCATCAACAAATAGATATTCTCTGATTTGTGAGAATGACTAGGATGAGTCACGTAAAAAGGCATTGAATGCCTCAGAAATCGTGTGTAGAGGGTGCGAGAAGCTGATGTTAAGATCCCTCTCTCCATATCCGGTTACATATGTCATGTGGAGACCATATTATTGCTTGTGGGTCCCTTTGTTGAGCATGCGGAGATCAAGAGAAGCTATCCACGTTTTTGGATAGACGTGTACAGTTCAGGCCCAATTTACTAGGCGTGATGGTATTTGAGACTTTGATAAATATGATAGATTTATGGCACAAAAAGGACTTGAAGCAAGTGATGCATGAAATAATGCATCAGAATTAGCCTCTAAGGATCTAAATCCTGCGAAGAACCAGTGCAGTTTGAAACAATATGGAAGATATGTTAACTGCATCTTTCTTGTCGATCATGCTTGCAAGGGCGTATGAATGTGCATTTTCCCGGCACAAAGAGAAGTTTTAAGACCCGTACTATAGTATCAGAGTGGCACATCGGGGAGTTATTTCTTGCGCACCATGGCATGCTAGGTGTAAGTTTACGGTTTGTCATAAACATGTTATATCTGCTGACAAATGAATCCAGGAACTGAAAATCCTCGTCCACTTTTCTTATAATCTGATTCCTTCTTTATTTTCTAGGGTTTCCATTGATAGGAAAAATAAATTATATCTTGATACATAATGAGCGTATGTTTCCTTCTTTTTCTTTCCATAATATATCCCAAGTAAGAATGAATAATGCAAACCTAAATCTAGGGCATCGAAAATGGATACTGATTGCATAATTTCTGTCATTTGGGAATAGTATCTGTCATTTTGGTGGATGGAGGAACTGATTGTTTTCTTCATTGCTGGTGTTAGAGCATAGCTCGGTTGAACTCACCAAGCGTTGGTATGTCAAGTTTAGTTGTCATATTTTAGTATCAAAACTCATCTAGTATCTTAGTTGTATATACTGTACATATTGTATATAATATTCTAGTGATATGACATGATCATAATAATATGACATAGTATTAAGGAATTATAGACTACGAAGTATAGCGCTTATCTGTTGAACTTCGTAGATATGACATCGACATAATCTTGTATAGTGTTATGATTATGTGAATGGGTTATGGTGAAGATTTCATCTTAGTAAACAATGTTTTACATTTGTTTAAAGGAAGTACATTCATGAACTTATTTCGTGAATCGAAAGGGAAATCAATAGGTTGATTGGTGTGGATATTCATTGCATACCTTTGGATGACCAATATGTGTGAGTTGGTAGAACCAATCTTAACTCAAGTTATGTATCCTGGTATAACCAATCACAATGCCTAGACTTATGATTTGGTATGACCAGTCCAGGTAATTGGTGTAACCGATCCTAGGTAATCACCATGAAATGGTATGATCGATCCTTGTAGTTTGTGTGACCGATGCTAGTAATTGGTGCGACCTATCATAAGTGTTGTGTGATTGATCCTTGTAATTAGTGTAACCGATCCTAGTGACTGGTGTAATCGATCACAAGTACATACCGTATTTAGGTATAACCAATCCTAGTGATTGGAATCTGAACCCGTGTATGTGACTTGGTAGTAGGGATGTCAATAGATCCGGGTCTCCCCGGGTATCACAAGACCGGAACCTACTTATAAAGGTCGGTGTTAGAGAACTTCTCGGTCGAACTCGCATGCGTTGCTATCTCAAGTAGTGATCAAAACTATAAGTCTTGATTTCTAGTCTACTAATAGCTAAGTCTCGGACTAGGATAGAAAGTGTAGTTGAGCTCAAGACTCCATGGAAATCATCATACAAAGACGAAGAACTACTCAAGGAACTTGTGGAACTTCATTGACTAAAAGTTATGTGGAGACTTGAACTTATCTATCACTCAAAAGTCTATCTACTCTATCTCCTATCTTGAGAGAAAAGTCGTTCAGCTGTATAGACTTTGATTATACACATTTGCTATTTCGAGCCGAGTTTATCTCGCTTATCTATTTCTCGAAATATGTGTTGGTAAGCTTTCGCTTTGGCCAAGTTCATTTTTACTAGTCACGAAAGTCATATTAAGTTTCAATTACTTGAAAACTGCTTTGACGAAAAATAGTGTGTGAACAACAACTACATAACGTCCTCTAAGAATGTTTCAATGATTAAAATGAGAGTTTAGATTATATAATAATGGTTGGATAGAAACATTGTGTGGTAACTCATACGTGTATAAGTCCTTATTCCTTGAACCAAAGTATGCGTACTTTGCTGCTCAGGAAAACCGGAACTAGAGTCCACGTACCAAGTCCGCGTACTGTCGGAAGTTCACATCCCGTGAATTTTTGATGGAGTTTGTGAACTAAATACAAACTTATTCCGGGTACTTAAGTCCGCGTACCAGTATGCGTACTTAAGTTGGTTATTTTCTAAAAACTATTATTCGTGAACTTAAACTTATATAAACTAAGGAATGCAAGTTTGCAAACCATGGCTATAAAGTTCATGAATTGATCCGAGTGAATCAAATCTTTTTTGCTTCGATTACGTCTTGTATACTTCTATAAGATCTAAGCAATTGAACAACTCTCTAACTAATTCGTTTGAGTCATTAGAACTAGTTATTGTAAAGAAGAATATGGTTGATATGAAAGTGCTAATATGGCTAACCATTTGGTTAACTACTGTTGAACCAACTATATGTACATGTTTGGGTGCGGTTACACAAACCTAAATAAATGTGCATTTCATTTCTGTGTAACAAGCTAAGTTTCGATCCAACGGTTGAAAGATATTATCTTGAATCTAATTAGGTTTTCATCTAACGGTGAATATTGAATGCTTTGTTACTAAGCTAACATTGATTTCAAACTCTGATTTGAAAGACTATATAAAGGAGAACTCTAGCAACTGGGAAACCTAATCCCCACACCTCCTGTGTGATACTAGTTGTATTATATAGAGTCGATTTTCCTTTAACTTTAGGTTTCTATCGAGACCCTGTAGGTTAACGACTTGAAGACTTCATTGGGATTGTGAAGCCAGACCGATACTACTTTTCTTGTAGTTGTGTGATCTGATCTTGCTGTTTCTATCGTACTAAGTACAATAGTAAGATTGGATTGAGATTGATTTCTCTGATAGGCAAGATACAAAAGAAGTCACAAACATCTTCGTCTCATCGTTTGCGATTCCGCAATATCTTCTTTCGCTGTTCGATTAATATTATTGCGAGGTGACTGATATTACTGAGCCGTTCTTCGGGAATATAAGTCTGGTTTATCAAGTGGTTCCTGTTCACCTTGATTTATCAAAAGACGGAACAAAAACTCATAGGTATTTCTGTGGGAGACAGATTTATCTGTTACCGTAGACTTTTCTGTGTGATACAGATTTTTTTATTAAAGTCTTCGACTTTGGATGGTAGCAACTCTTAGTTGTGGGTGAGATCAGCTAAGGGAATAAAGTGCATAGTATCCTTCTGGGATCAGATACCTAAGGAGCGCAACTGTACCTTGGATCAGTGTGAGATTGATTGGGTTTCAACTACAGTCCAGGCCGAAGTTAGTTTGCAGTAGACTAGTGTATGTAGCGGATTAATACAGTGTGTGTTCAATCTGGACTAGGTCCCCGGGTTTTTCTGCATTTGCGGTTTCCTCGTTAACAAAACTTATGGTGTCTGTGTTATTTCTTTTCCGCACTGTATTTTGTTATATAATTGAAATATCACAGGTTGTACGTTAAATCGATCAATTGGAAAATCCAACCTTTGGTTGTTGATTGAAATTGATTGATCCTTGAACATTGGTCTTTGGTACCGTTCAAGTGATATCTCTTGTATTCGATTAGACTCGCAGATTTCTATTTGCTTGAGTAAGTATTGAATCGAGAAAGAGAGATATAACTCCTTGATATATTTTTATTAAGATTGAGTCTGACTGTCTAGTTGATTCTCTTAAAAGTATATTAGAGTTAGTCCATACAGATTGCTAAGAGAATTATTGGGTGTGGTTGTTAGACCCCCACTTTTTCAATTGGTATCAGAGCAGGCAAACCCGTTTAAAGACCTTACAAGTCTGTGTTTGTGGCAATCTGAGTCTGTGGACAAAATCTCATCTCTGGCATTCACGCATACCAAAGTGTCTTTCAAATCTTTCAACTATGCCAAATGTCTTGGGACACCTCAAAGGATTACTCCTTATATGATTCTTCCAAATCTAGAGGTAGAAAAGTTGTTCTATCAGATGCTGATATCAATCCGTCTAATGAGACATTTGACACTACTGCAAAAGCTGAAATGGAGCTCACCAGAATCTCAAAAAATTCGACAGAGACTATTGATTTTCAGAATCATGCTCAGCTCATTGATGAATTTGAAGAGTCTCTTGGTCGAGAACGTGAACTCTATAATATCATTGAGTCCTTCTCTAACAATATCGAAAAACTTCTTCAAGAAACTTCTCTACAGCGTGAAAAGATTTAATGTTCTTGAGGATATTGTCAAGGAAGATTCAATTAGAGAAAAACTTTTGATAGAGATGCATTCATCAGAAATAAACAACTATCGTGTTGAAAAAGAGAAACTTGTTACATCTCTGCAACTTGCCCGAGAACAGTGTAACATCTTGAAAAAGGAAAACTCTGTTTTGATGATTAAGTCATCCTCTACACCTTCTCCTGATACTCACAAGGTTTTACCTCGTGTAAAGAAAAATTCCTACAAGGAAGTACCTACTGAGAATCACTTGCAAAATGTGCATGTAAAGGATGAAGGTTTGGATCAAGGCAATCATGTCTCAATTCCATGATATTGTTCCTTCTGTGGGAAAAAGAATAACTATGCTCTTCATTGTTTTATCAGAAGGAAACGAATTTCTAATATCCATAATTTGCTTCTTTCTACTGTCAAAGTGTAAATTGTCTTACAACTTCTACAGTGAATCTCATGCCCACAGAAATCCAGAAATCTTACAAAAGTGATCTATCTTCAAGAAATCATCACAGGTTGCATATTCCTCATTATGGTATAAACTCTTGTGCCACTAGTGAAGACTTTCCTTGTGTTTATAAGAACAAGTCTGGTAAGTCTAGATCAAGAAAATGGAAATTATCCAAATTCCCTTTTCTAGAACCTATTCCTAGAGGTTCTAGACTCAGTCCTCAGAAAAATCCTTCGGATGGACCTTTAAAAGGGTTTATGACTAATTCCTATGGAATACGTTATAATCAATGGAGGGAAGGTAACAAACAAGTAAAAGTCTCAAAAAAATTGTACAATCCTTCTCCCATGTTTCGTAGTGAGATCAATTTTCACTCCTTTACCTAACTCTAGGTAACCCCATCCTTGAATCTATCTTGAGAAATTACAAGGATGATGATTATGAGAGTCTCAAGAATTGTTGTATATTTCTGTGTTGTTTTTCTTTTGTCAATCAATCTGAGATATGCAACTGACATAACTTAGGCTCTAATTTAAAGATTATTGAGCTATATTGAAAAACATCGTGTTTATTCCTATTGGATTTCTTTTTCCATCTTTCTATTGTGAACGGTCAACAAACGTTCGTGTCCTCATCTTATGAGTTCATAGGGTTTCCATAACAAGAGTTTCATTCTCCTGTTTTACAAACACATATATACTCTCTATTGTGTTATTCCATCCCTATCAAAAATATATGGAGAAATTTGCAAAATCTCAAGAGATAGTGCATCTTGATATGGAGGAAGATACTCAAGGACGTGAGTCAATCCAAGAGTTGGTTCTAAAGAAGATGATTGAAAGAAAGGATCACAACTCCTGGATTGATGATTATGTCAAGGATTTAACTCGTTTTCAGAATGATTCAAAGGTCGATTTTGCGAATCTTCAACTGCAAATAAACCAACTCTTAGATGGTCAGGCCAGAATCCTTGCTAATCAGAATATT
Source organism: Papaver somniferum (assembly GCF_003573695.1). Lineage (NCBI taxonomy): Eukaryota > Viridiplantae > Streptophyta > Magnoliopsida > Ranunculales > Papaveraceae > Papaver > Papaver somniferum. The sequence goes on along the minus strand of NC_039368.1, from coordinate 57,313,663 downwards.
CTGATGCGTAATCAAAATAAGCTCATCATGGACTGTGTCAAGGCTAGACAGCTTGCTCGGGTTGTTGATTGTAAAGTTAGTTTTCTAACTCACGAACATGGTGTGTCTACGGTCAAGAGAGTAAAGGAAATCAGTGATACCTTCTTTGACTGATTCACTGAAAGGTATGAGGTTCTCAATGAACTTTGATTTTATTTGTCTAGTAAATCTTCTTAAGAGAATTTTATTTTCTTGTTTTGATTAGAAGAATAACTAGAGTTTGGAATATTGTTTTGATTAAAAGAATAACTAGAGTTTGGAATAGTCATTATTGTGATTACACATAGCTATGTCCAACAATTTCATCTTCATGTTTTTAGGTTTATTTGTTTAAATTCTAAAAAGTTGTTTGGAAGATGATTTATGCAATATTAATCTTTATGGTTTTAAATATTGCAATTTATTATGGGATATGTGTGTTTACGTCCGTGAACTATGATTGTTCCATACTTGTCAAAAGTTAAGTCTTTCGTATGTCAATATGCATGTATTGATAAAAGAATGAATGAACTTTTGACATTACAAAAGTTTCAAGCCTATTATATGTCATATGCAAACATTGATGGAATATAGGATGAAATTTTGGTTACAAGGATTATGTCTATTGTATGTCATTGTGCAAATAGTGATGGAAAATAGAATGAATCCTTGTGTATTCCACATTATTGATCTTCCCTGATCCATTTTTTATGTATATACTGCGCGGCTCCGTAAGTTCTCTTATGTTGAGCATTTCCGATTGAATTAATCATGGGTTCTCTTGTGGTTAATTTAATTGAGTATTTTTGGATTCAAATTCATATTCGTGTGTGATTTTTTATATCCAAAGAAATCCTTATTTTCTTGTGAACGTAAGGTCGCTGTTGTTGTTCTTTCGGGAATGACATTTTATGGGGGAGAGTTCTTAATTGAACCTGCGCTTAATTTACAAATCTTTGTGGGGAGTGCGGTTGTGGAATATTATAGGGGTTATCTTGTATCTTTATAAACTCCTTGATGAAAGCATTTAGCTTCTGCTATATGATTGCACCTAAAAAGTTGATATGTGCTTTCTTTTGGTCATGAAATGTCTCTATGGAAATTTCGTTAGGTTCCCACTAGTTTTCGTACCTTTGCCAATTTTATTGACAAAAATGGGGAGAATTAATGCGTAGTTCACACTACAAATACATATGGTTTTCGGATCATTATGTAAGGGGAAGTGGTTTTCATGTGAGATGGAGTATTGACTAAGGGGGAGTGATATATATCACCATAGTATTGTTGTCGAAGTTGTGATACAATTGAACTTTGGTGTTTTGTAATAATACTATGACACTATATAACAATGATTGAGAATTCTTGTTTTCTCATTGGTATTGCTACGGATTTTCAACAACGATGATACTAAACTTACAACCTTTGAGATCATTGGAGTACATGGAAGTGATGAAGATTTCGAGTAATCTTGAAGAACTAAGAAGATCAGGCATGTGGAAGAGAAGCTACAAAAGTTTATTTATCTATTTTTGTATTCCATATGTATTGATAGTTTTGTCACTAAAATTGACAAAGGGGGAGATTGTTAGAGCACTGCTCGGTCGAACTCACATGCGTTGCTATCTCAAGCATGTTCGTCAATGTTAGTGATCAAAACTATAAGTCTTGATTTCTAGTCTACTTATAGCCAAGTCTCGGACTAGGATAGAAAGTGTAGTTGAGATCAAGACTCCATGGCGATCATCATACACAAACGAAGAACTACTCAAGGAACTGATGGAACTTCATCGACTAAAAGGTATGTGGAGACTTGAACTTATCTATCACTCAAAAGTATATTTACTCTATCTCCTATCTTGAGACAAAAATCGTTTTTCTATACAACTTTGATTATACACATTTGCTATTTAGAGCCGAGTTTATCTCGCTTATCTATTTCTCGAAATATGTATTGGTAAGCTTTCTCTTTGGCCAAGTTCATCTTTACTAGTGAAGAAAGTCATATTAAGTTTCAATTACTTGAAAATTGCTTAGACGAAAAATAGTGTGTGAACAACAACTATATAACGTCCTCTAAGAATGTTTCAATGATTGAAATGAGAGTTTAGATTATATAACCATGGTTGGATGTAAACATTGCGTGGTAAATCATACGTGTATAACTCCTTATTCCTTGAACCAAAGTATGCGTACTTTGCTGCTCAGGAAAACCGGAACCAGAGTCCGCGTACTGTCGGAAGTTCACATCCCGTGAATTTCTGCTGGAGTTTGTGAACTAATTACAAACTTATTTCGGGTACTTAAGTCCGCGTACCAGTATGCGTACTTAAGTTGGTTATTTTCTAAAAACGATTATTCGTGAACTAAAACTTATATTAACTAAGGAATGCAAGTTTGCAAACCGTGGCTATAAAGTTCATGAATCGATTCGAATGAATCAAATCGTTTTTGCTTCGATTGTATCTTGTATACTTCTATGAGATCTAAGCAATTGAACAACTCTCTAAATAGTTCATTTGAGTCATTTGAACTAGTTATGGTAAAGAAGAATATGGTTGATATGAAAGTGCTCATATGGATAACCATTTGGTTAACTACAGTTGAACCAAATAGATGTACATGTTTGGGTACGTTACACAAACCTAAATAAACGCGCATTTCATTTGTGTGTAACAAGCTAAGTTTCAATCTAACGATTTAAAGATATTAGCTTGAATCTAATCAGGTTTTCATATAATTGTGAATATTGAATGCTTTGTTACTAAGCTAACATTGATTGCAAACTCTGATTTGAAAGACTATATAAAGGAGAACTCTAGCAACTGGGAAACGTAATCCCCACACCTCATGTGTGATACTAGTTGTATTAGCTAGAGTTGATTCTCCTTTAACGTTAGGTTTCTATCGAGACCTTGTAGGTTAACGACTTGAAGACTTCATTGGGATTGTGAAGCCAGACCGATACTACTTTTCTTTTAGTTGTACGATATGATCTTGTTGTTTCTATCATACTAAGTAAAATCGTAAGATTGACTTGAGATTGATTTCTCCAATAGGCAAGATATAAAAGAAGTCACAAACATCTTCGTCTCATCGTTTGTGATTCCGCAATATCTTCTTTCGCTAGTCGATTAAGATTATTGTGAGGTGATTGATAATACTGAGTTGTTCTTAGGGAATATAAGTCTGGTTTATAAATTGGTTCCTGTTCACCTTGATTTATCAGAAGACGGAACAAAAACTCATAGGTATTTTTGTGGGAGACAAATTTATCTATTACCGTAGACTTTTCTTTGTGATACATATTTGTTTATTAAATTCTTCGACTTTGGGTCATAGAAACTCTTAGTTGTAGGTGAGATCAACTAAGGGAATCAAGTGCGTAGTATCCTGCTGGGATTAGAGACGTAAGGATCGCAACTGTACCTTGGATCAATGTGAGATTCGTTGGGTTCAACTACAGTCCATACCGAAGTTAGTTTTTAGTAGGCTAGTGTCTGTAGCGTCTTAATACAGTGTGTGTTCAATCTGGACTATGTCCCGGGGTTTTTCTGTACTTGCGGTTTCCTCGTTAACAAAACTTCTGGTGTCTGTGTTATTTCTTTTCCGCATTATATTTTGTTATATATTTGAAATATCACAGGTTGTGTGTTGAATCGATCAATTGGAAAATCCAACCTTTGGTTGTTGATTAAAATTGATTGATACTTGAACATTGGTCTTTGGTACCTTTTCAAGTGATTTCTCTTGTATTCAATTAGACTCGCAGATTTCTATTTTCTTGAGTAAGTATTGGATCGAGAAAGATTGCTACGCGAAATATTGGGTGTGGTGGTTAGACCCCCACTTTTTCAGTCGGGTCCGGTTCCTAAATTTGTGGACCCAGAACCGGTCCCATTTAAATCTGGGGTACCCGTTGGGTATTAAAAAAACTGTAAAGAAAATCTTAAAAACTTAATTTCTTTCTCTTTTTAGCTTGAATCTAAATTATTTTTATAAAAAGTTATTATTATTTCTTTATTAATGTACTAAATAAAGACTAAATGTAAGAGAAAAATGAAAAAAAAATCAATGCCCAAACTAACAAAATACCTATAATTTTGCTAAAAAGATGAATAAAAGGATAAATAACCGGGTACCCATTACCCGCGGGTACCCGACGGGTATTACCCGTTTGGACCCGTTAATATTCGTGTCCAATCGGGTAATTACCCGCCGGGTCCTAAGTTGCTAATGGGTCCAATTTTAGGAACCAGAACCGGACCCGAATCTAGCGGGTCCGGTTCCGGGTAATGGGTACCCATTGACAGCCCTACTTGGTAGGACCGATCACAACTAACCATTGTGATTTGGTATGACCAATCACATAGTAGTCATGGAATACTAGTAAACCAATTCTAAACTTGTTTGGAAGTGGCGTAGAAACGATTCCAAGAAGCAAATCCATGTAAATATAAATTAAGGATTTGCAGTGAAAAGATGTCAACATACTTTGAACACGAGCAGTAACTCTTATCATTTATTGTTCAAAGATATTCTTTGGTACTCAAGGAGATCTTGTGCCAAGATAAATTAATAATCTTTTTATTAAGGTTTTTGATTTTATATGCTTTAATTCCCAGCAATTAAGGCATAGCTCTAGAGAATAAAAATTAGTAATGTGAATTTACTAATTGGAGATTTTATATTGAGAGATTTCGGAAATATTAGACCAACACTTATTGGGATTATGAAGAATATTTTCGATTTTGGAAATTCCTTAATGTCCAACATCCATGGTCTATAAATACTTAATTTTGCCTTTCTAGCAAACTATCCTAAGAGCCAGGAAAACTTCATTTCTTGTTGTTTCTGGTGGAGCCGTCTATTTGGAGAGGAAAGTATCTTAATTATGTGAAATCTCTTACGATCGCTCGTTTAAAGACTTATGTGGGATCAAGAAGCTCTACGAGTACCGTTGGTGGGAAACTAGATAATTGCAGTGTTATTGGTTTCGATTTGATTTGATTGACTGACTGACGGTTGTTGAAAATTTGATTGCACCTAGTTTGGTTATGCTTGAGCATCTTCTCTTCTGATATAAGATTCACTCAGACTAGATCAAAGTATCGACGGGATCTTTAGAACTGTTTTTAGATTTAATGACATCTTGTGATAATCCATTATTTACAGATTCCCTTCTATGCGTGATTGATCACAAGAGATTTAAGTGGTGTTGTGCAGGTATTTGCAGATAAAAGAAGATTCGAAGACGAAGAAGATTTCTTATTAGTTTTCGTATCTTGTGAATTTAGTGTACAAACCTTGATTGGCTGGGATCCAACTAGAATCGATTTATCTTTGATAGATATGATTGATTAGTTGCGTGAGATCAGTTTTCTCTATATTTCTCTTCGAGATTTATATTGATTGAGTGTGAATCTATACTTGACTATTTCGGTAGTTATAGTTAGATTGATCTAACCAGAAAAATTAGTTTATTAGATTCAACGGAAGAGCCTTTGTCTTAGACTCATCCATATCTTGTAGCATGATTGATTAGAGTGGTTACCAAACAGATTCTTCCTTTCTTGTTTGGAATACGATCCAAAGGACTTGCTATTCACGTGCGTGGCTCTAGAAGTCGAAGGCGCAGGGATACTGAGGGAACTAACTAGCTAGGGGTAGTCTTTTTGATCTCAACTATACGGAGTTGGTATTAGATTTTGTATAGCGGCGTGGTATTCAATACTGGACTAGGTCTCGGGTTCTTTTTGCATTTGCGGTTTCCTCGTTAACAAAATCTTGCTGTGTCTTTTACTTTGATCTACGTTAACTCCTTAATAATTTATAGTGATCCTATGGAGTTTGTTTATTACCGAACCTATTATCAAGTAACACACTTTGTTGTCGTATTGTCTCGATCTCGAATCCATAGACAATTAACACGAAAAACTAGTTAACTAACCTAGTGTTTGTCTTGTCTAAAGGGAAAGGTATAATTTATTTTCTGAATAATCATAGCCTAATGAGAAAAATAAAATTAATTCTTATCTTTATCTTGGTCTTATCAAAACAAGCGATAGTATGCAGTCGATCCAACAAGGGAATTGAGTATCTTAGTCGAATTGTTGGGTTATAGGGAAAATTGCTCCGGGTAATTGTTTCCTTGATAATCCAATTTTAACAGACTCCGTTCTGTGGGTAAAGTGATCACAAGAGATTCAACTGGGGTTGTACAGGTATTTGAAGATAAAAAGAAGATTTGGAGACGAATGAGATTTCTTATTAATTTTCGTATCTTGTGAATTTAGTGCACAAACCTTGATCGGTTGGGATCCAACTAGAATTGATTTATCTTTGATAGATCTGATTGATTAGTCGTGTGAGATCAGAATTCTCTATATTTATCTTTGAGACCTATATTGATTGAGTGCGAAACAATACTTGACTATATCGGTAGTTATATTTAGATTGATCTAACCAGACAAAGGAGTTTATTAGATTAAACAGAAGAGACTTTGTCAATGACTCATCTATTTCTTGTAGCAAGATTGATCAGAGTGGTTACCAAACAGATTCTTCCTTTGCTGTTTGGAATACGATCTAAAGGATTTTCTATTCACTTGCGTGACTCTAGAATTCGAAGGCATAGGGATACTGAGGGAACTAAGTACCTAGGGGAAGTCTGCTTGGTCTCAAATACACGAAGTTGGGTATTAGATTTTGTATAGCGTATTAATTATGAGAGTATTCAAAACTGGACTAGGTCCCGGGGTTTTTCTGCATTTGCGGTTTCCTCGTTAACAAAATCTTGCTGTGTATTTTACTTTGATTTACGCATTATAATTGTTATTATAATTAATTAAAATACACAAGTACCTTTACTCCGTAATACTTGATAGTGATCCTATAGAGTCTGGTTATTACCGAACCTATTATCAAGTAACACACTTTGTTGTCGTATTTTCTCGATCTTGTATCCATAGTCAATCACACAAGTTATGTTGTTGTTGTATTTTCTCGATCTCATATCCGTAGACGATCACACGAAGTTTGAACCGAGTTGTCGTATTGTCTCGACTCTGTACATAGACAATCTCATTAGGTAGAGGACTTATAGGTTGATAAATATAAAATATTGTGGTGTATTTGGGTACCCTCGTCTTTTCAATTGGTATCAGAGCAGGGAAACAAGAAAAGATCTAACAATATGTGTTTGGTGCGATCCAACCTATAAGAAATGACTCAAAGTAAAGTTAAGCGAGAGCGAAAACTTAATAACGACTCATTTAATGCATTACAAGACTTTGGAAGTTTTTATTTTAAAAAATGCTTAGGAGGGACATCCTCATCGATCTCGACCGACTCAGTTGAAAATATTTCTGAATATTCTCAAGATGAGATTAAATTAAGTCCTGTATAAATGATCAATGACCTCGATTCTGAAAAAACCTTCCGTAGGAGATGAAAAGTTTGTTGATCATGTAAGTATAAAAAATTCCGAGATACAAGAGCTAAAAGAAAATTTTCTATCTTGTATAATTGAACTCACCCTTGGACTAACAAGAGAAGGAAAACTTCTATAAGATCTAAGTTGTTTCCAAGATGAAAAAGAACAACTTGTTCGTGATCTTTCCTCCTTGACAACGGAATTAGATTCTCTCAAGAATACATCTTCCTTAAAGATTCAATCGTTGGAAGAGAAACTTGCTGAATCTGAAGCAAGGATTAACTCTCAACAAAAGAGTTTTGGAGAGAAGGAAGGTAAATATCTCTCACGAGAAAAACATCTTGAGGCTGATCTAGCTGGTGATCTAGCTGGTGATCTTGATAGAATCAAGATGTTGGAAGAAGAAAATTTGTACTTGAAAAAGTCCAATGATAGCACAAGAAATTTATCCTCATTATTAGAAGCAAGAAGATATCATGGTGATACAAGAGGATTAGGATACTGATCGGTTATCAACCGTCAAATATAATTTCACTTTCTTACTTAACTACAATAATATAGTAAGTGGTAGGAAAGAGTTCGTATCCGCAGAGAGGCTTTTGTTGTTATGTAATTTTCAGTTTATAAAATAACCAAGGTGGATTTTTGTTTTAGCAAATAAAATAAAGTAAAGCAAAGCAAATAGTTGGAATAATCAATAAGGAGAAGATATTGGTCATGGGATAATATCATTCACAAACATGTATTTTCATCAATGACTAGAATTGATATTTTAATATCGCATTTATTAAAATTCCTAGGATACCTTGATCGCAAGAAAATCCCGCTAATTCCATAATTTCATCACAACCACATTAAAAGATGCATATGTGAATTCTTCCTAGAAAGCAACCCAAAGTGTAAAAGCACAATTAAGTTTAACTCCCTAAAAGCTTTAAGATTTATGGAATAAGACTAATCAAACAAATAAACGTGTAAAAGCACTAATTCGTTTTAACCAAGGTTATGATTCATATGTGATTAGTAGGATATATCACTACAAGCACTACCCACAATTATGCTACTTAAAATCAGGGACAAACAACTTTTTCGTATTGAAAACCTAATATATCTCTAGATATGAAAGCAAATCGGATTGATTCCGGACTCAACCAATCAAACAATCAAATCATATGATAAAATAAACCATGAATCATGAACAATAAAGTTGAGACAAAACTATTTCATAGAATCAAATAACATGCTTGAGAAATCAACTTTTATCCCATAACCAATAATTGTATTTAGTTACTCATAATAATGGAGTTCATCATAATCATAATCAATAAAATAAAGAAGATGAAAACAAATGAAAGCAAACCCTATAAGAAGTTCTCTCCAAAGCTCCAAGTAGAATATAATACGTGATCTCCAAGTTGTAGAAGTCTTTCTTTTGAAATCCTTTGCTTCCCAAAATTAGGTCTAGTCTTCAAAGTCCATTAGATAAAAATTCACCAAGCCCATATGTGAGAAAAATCCATGTAAAAATTCTGCCAAAAACATGTCGCCGGAAAGCTGGTACCAGCGCCGGAAATTGGCGGGAAAATGATTGGAAAACAACTCAGGTGACCGGAAAAAGCCACCCGGTCACCGATCAAAACTCAACTCAGTCAAGTCAACTGAGTCGACTCGGGTCAACTGGACTAACTCAGAAAGTCAGACCGAGTCAATGTCAGAGTCAGCTACTGACTCGGCTAACTGGGCTGAATGTTCTTGGCCTAGGCCTGAGCCATTTGCACTGTCTTGAGATTGTGCTGCACCATCATTACGCTTCACAAGTGCAATCCAGCCATCATGGATGTGCATACCACAGTTCCATTATGTCCAAATATCTCTTCATGCTGTACAAAATCACTCCCATTAGCAGCACTAATCCCTGTAACTTCACTGCCACTGCTACCATTACCTCCAGACCCATCTTACCAATTTCTTCATCTGAAGCTCACCATCTCAGTCATACCACCACTGCCATGTCTGCTCAGTTGCACACTTCACAGCTTATGCCTTGATTCTCTGGGACCATCAATCCATTGCAGTATAGGTTCACATCCTCCTATTCCATTCTTGCCTGCAATCTCAGCTCAACCACCACTGCAACACCACAACCTAACTCTCTAGCAGCGTACATTCATCTCTTATTAAAAACACCAGAATCACCACCTCCTTGAACTTCCTTCCAGTACCAGCAGAACTGCAACATTAGCTCAACCTGCAATCATTCAGACCTGCACCTGAAAAATCCAGTCCATACTGCAACATCCTAAAGCATAACATCATCTCAAGCCAACAAACCAACAACTTATAGAAAAAATATGTAAACTGCAGCCTCAGCACTATCAACTCATATCCATGAACATCACTTCTTGAATTCTCAGATTCATTTTTCTCAGCTGCAACAACTTGAGCAAAAAATTCGTCTCCAGTTCAGCTTAAACCAACCATCCAAAACTCAAACACCATCTGCACATAACCTAACTCAGCTGCAAGCAGCTAAACCACCAACAAATCTTCATCACTTCAATCACTGTGAACTGCAATCACCAGCAAGTTCATTGCAGCTCAATTCTGATCACTTGCAAAAGCATTCTTCATTAGAGCCATTCCTGCACCATTAACTCAACTACCATTCTATTCAGTCATTCCCTGTATCCCGTTGTTCGTGGTCTCAATATGCATTACCAATTCCTCAGACCACCACCATGAGCATCTGTAAATCAGTTCCAAACACATCCATTATTCTTAGCTCAACCACTGCAGCTCATCATCAGTTCCTTCTGCACAACATATGACTCATTTACTCAACCAATTTCAGTGTATCACCAGGTTCTTCCTTGTCTCAGACTTGCAAATCGAACCCATCCACCAATTCATCACCACAACCACGAACCCTGATTATCAATTACTCGATTTGATTCAGTTCAGAAACTCAACAACAATCTCACCAGATTTTCTTCAATTTCCCCTGAATTTCAACACAACAATACCCTAACTTCCTTTTTTTGTAAATTCATCTTTGGAGCTAACCCAAATCACCATTCTCTTAATTAAATGCTCAGCTTCATCTTAATCACAGAAACAAACCCATTCTCGATTCCATCTCATTAATTTGAACTTTAGAAACCCTAACTCTGCTTCAGATCCCCTTTCTTTGTGTTCTTCACTGGATCTGTAATTAACAACAAACCCCTTTTGGTTCTCTATCATTGAACAACATCAAATTCAGTTCTTCATCTTCTCAATCTCTCATTGAATTATCTCGATTTCTCTTCCTCTCATACCACTAGTGCCACCATCTCTTCTCTCTGTGTTAGAACCCAAATGATTGAAAAATGAATGCTCATTTGAGTTTTAGGGTGTAGTAATGATAAGAAGTGCTATAGGCACCCATCAAAATACAGGTCACCAAAACGACAACATTTAGTGACTCCATAATATCCCTTTTATCTTTGGTCGAACTCCCAATAGCATTTGCTCCAGAAATGACGCCTTTGCTCTTCTTTGAATTTTTTCATCAACAACATCCATCTCTTATTTCTCAGATTCACTTCTTCTTTTCAATGACTTTTCATCACTAAAGCTGTCATGCTTTTCAGATAATAATTGCATCACTAAATCCGACATGCTTTTCAGACAGAGATGAAGAAATAAAAGCAAATAATGAGAAATAATCCGCCTTGTCCTTTTAAGTGAGGTTTCTTCTTCTTTTGTTCCAAATGACTCCAAAGTACCTAAATACTCAAAAAAAAACATAAAATACATAATTTACAAGAAAATTTAGCAAAGAAAGCATAAAAAATAGATAAATATTAAGGTGTTTTAGACACCTATCATATATAAGGAATCAAGTGCTTCCAACGATAACAATGAGATAAATTTTGTCAAAGCTACAAATTCTTCTCAACCAGAGACTTACAATGTTTTCAAAGATGCTCGTATTTCTTGTAAAGAATAAAGCATGTCATGCTAAGAATCATGTTCAACCAGACTCTTCAAGTGCATCCATCCAAGAGAGCACTTCTGCTAATGTCAAGAAAGCAACAACGTTGAACAAAGATAAGATGAAAAAGAAGAAAACTCGTCGAGCTCCAATGAAAGAGGATCCACAAAAATCTAACATTAAAACTCACACTCCTTATGTTACTAAAATTTTTTATTTTTGTGATAATAAAGGACACTTGCAATAGGTATGCAAAGTTCTTAAGATGCAAGATGCACTTTCTTTTGTATCAAACGAATTGCCTAAGTTTGGTCCCCGAAAGAACTCAAATTGTTATTGTCCTATGTTTAGGCAAACAAATTGTTATAATGATAATTCAAATTTTGCCTATCGCTCGACAAGGTCATCTCATAAAAGACCCGAATATAGAAAGAGAGATGACTTTGTAAATGCTAAGACAAGATCTGATGTTCCAAATTGGAGAAAAGTTGTTTCACAAAGTATCCCAAAGGATAATCGTCCTAATGGTATGAAGGAGAAATCTACTCCTGGGAAACCCATATATAAATGGGTCCCCAAGTTCTCCATAACCAGGGAGATACCAAAAGTTAGTCGCAAGAATGACAGTCAATTAATAAGTGTTGGTAACAATATTTTTGAGAGTCTTCTTAAAAGACTAAGGAAAGACATCTTGTTGTCTAAAGTCTCTTGTACAAATGCATTTTGTGATATTGACACTCTTCTTCACCAGTCAAATAATAAATACAAGAAATGGAACAAGAGTAAGTAAACCAAGCAAGAGGTCAAGAGTGATTTTGTCTTAGACTTTATTGACAAAGAAGACAAGTCTCAAATAAACACAACCTAGTTATGTTGGAATGTGCATGCTCACCTTTGTTTTCAATCTTATGAAGGGCGAGAAAGCACATAAAACTAAGCACATGACCTCTCGGTTATTATATGACTAATTAACATCTTTTGGGAGATTTCTTTTCTTCTATACTCATACCTTCTCTATCTATATTTGATATTTTCATAGAAAAGATAATTTTGAGTTTATTATGTTGATATCTACAAGTCATATATGTGTATATCTTGTTTTTACGGTTAAAACGAGCCAAAAATCACCGAATTCGGACATTGTATCTAAACGTTATGTCTAAAACAGTTTCATGTGTGAATTCATGTTGTGATCCTTCACAAGTAATCACTGGAGCCGGTCCTGGTGATTGGTATGACCCATCACAAGTAATCAATGTAACTGGTCCTGGTGATTGGTGTGACCATTCACAAGTAATCACCGGTCCTAGTGATTGATTTGTCCATACGAAGGAGTGTAAAACTGTTTTTCCCATAACTTCTTCGTCCAAACTCGGAATGACGTCATTATTTTTTGCGTTGGTTCCATAATTTAATTTCCTACAAGATTGACGTAATTGAAATACGTGATTTTCTGTTGAATATTTATGGTGTATTGTAAATTGCATTTATGAGATTTTGATTTCGGTTTTTATTAATCTTAATGTTCGATCTCATATGGTGAAACCCTTATGATTATTGTGGATTTTTGATTTAGCGGGACTAAGTTATAGCCCATGTTGCTAGGCTATCAAAGGATCATAAGGTGTTACGATTGAAACTCATATGTTAATATTCACAATATGTTGAATCAATTTGTGTTTACATGAGTTGTGTTTAATATAACATATGTGTTTCGGGTTTTCAACTTTTGCTATTGGGACACATTAGTTAAAATAGATTCAACCTTTTTATAGTAAAGTTTGCTTTTGTTGTTGTTCTTTTGTTCTTGCGAGAAGATGACCACACACTGGGGGAGAGTTCTTACTTGAACTTGCGCTTAATGATATATCTTTCTGGGGAGATGTGGCTGCGGATATTGAGGTAACGAATTTGTTAGTTAATCGTTTTCCTGCTTAAGAAAAGCCTGTTTATATTGCATATATTTTGCTTTTTTTGCTTAACAAAATTTCGGTACAATTGATATATTCCATTATATTGTGTATGTATTGTTTATGTGATTCGATTGTTTCCGGTTAAGAAAAACTGTGTCAATTTATTTGGCTTATTTTTTGGTATCTTCTTTATTGTTGGGAAAGTGTTTTTGCTTAACGAAATTCGGTGCAATTGCGGTGCTGTAGTGTTTATTCGTTTCAATTGCTTTCGGTTAAGAAAATAATTGTACAAGTCAAATTATTTTGACTTGTATCTATTTTGAGACTTAACAAAAATACGGGATCATTTTTTTTAGTCCAATTGATTCCTGATTTTAGTTAGACTTATCAATTGGAGGATTCGGTTATTCAAGTCTAATTGAATGCATTGACAAGAAAAACTAGTTAACTAACCTAGTGTTTGTCTTGTCTAAAGGGAAAGGTATAATCTATTGTCTGAATATTCAGAGCCTAATGAGAAAAATAAAGTTAATTCTGATCTTTATCTTGGTCTTATCAAAACAAGCGATTGTGCATACGCAATCGGTCCAACAAGGGAATTGAGTATCTTAGTAGAATTGTTGGATTATAAGGAAAATTGTTTCGGGTAATTGTTTCCTTAATAATCCAATTTTAACAGACTCCATTCTGTGTGTAAAGTGATCACAAGAGATTCAACTGGTGTTGTGCAGGTATTTGAAGATAAAAGAATATTTGAAGACGAATAATATTTCTTATTAATTTTCGTATCTTGTGAATTTAGTGCACAAACCTTGATCGGTTGGGATCCAACTAGAATTGATTTATCTTTGATAGATCTGATTGATTAGTTGCGCGAGATCAGAATTCTATATATTTATCTTTGAGATCTATATTGATTGAGTGTGAAACAGTACTTGAGTATTTCGGTAGTTATAGTTAGATTGATCTAACCAGGAAAAGGATTTCATTAGATTAAACATAAGAGCCTTTGTCAACGACTCATCTATATCTTGTAGCAAGATTGATTAGAGTGGTTACCAAATAGATTCTTCTTTTGCTGTTTGGAATACGATCCAAAGGATTTTCTACTCACTTGCGTGACTCTAGAATTCGAAGGCACAGGGATACTGAGGGAACTAAGTACCTAGGGGCAGTATGCTTGGTCTCAAATATATAAATTTGGTATTAGATTTTGTATAGCGGCTTAATTGTGAGAGTATTCAAAACTGGACTAGGTTCCGAGATTTTTCTGTATTTGCGGTTTCCTCATTAACAAAATCTTGCTGTGTCTTTTACTTTGATTTCCGCATTATAATTGTTATTATAATTAAGTAAAATACACAAGTACGTTAACTCCGTAATACTTGATAGTGATCCTATAGAGTCTGGTCATTTCCTAACCTATTATCAAGTAACACACTTTGTTGTCGTATTATCTCGATCTTGTATCCATAGTCAATCACACAAGTTATATTGTTGTTGTATTGTATCGATTTCGTATACATAGACAATTAACACGAAGTGTGAATCAAATTTTCGTATTGTCTCGACTCTGTCCATAGACGATCACATTCGGTAGAAGACTTATAGGTTGATAAATAAAAGATTGTGGTGTATTTGGGTACCCTCGTCTTTTCACAATGGTTTGTATAGGTTAATACATACCTATCCGGATTACGAAACAAACAGATTTTCCCATAATGTACATACGAGTATGCATATCACACAAATCTGAAAATTGATATATAGCTACTCCGCTACGTGTACGAATACATGTAATATGGCTTCAGACAAATTTTGAATATAGTAGTTCAATATTTCTCTATATCGATCCCAAACATTCCTGAATAACATCAATGACGCTTATCATTGTTCCAGGATATTTTCGAATGATAAACTTGAATCATGATTTGGTTCCGAACAATAAATTGTTCTCCGCCGAATTTGGTCAAGTATGATCAAATGTTCATTTAGCTTAGTCATTATATTTCGAGAAATTCATAAACCAAATAATTAGTTCTCGACTCGAAATTCTTGTCTATGCAAGCTAGTCTAATTAGTTATGGGACAATAGTCTCAAGATAGAAAAGTGAATATAACTTGAGAATGTCTTCACTTACCCTTTGTTGATGAAGATCTCCAAAAGCTTCGATTGATCTTCGCCTTTAAACGCTAGAACGCAAATGATGACTGGTTCGTTTCTCAACTCCACTATCCTAGACCAAGACTTAACTAACTGTAGACTAGAAATCAAGATATATTTTTGAAAACTAAATTTGACAACAAGCTTGATATAGCAACACTTCTGAGTTTGACCGAGCAATGCTCTAAAAATCTTTCCATTTGTCAATTTTAGTGACAAAACTATTTAATACATATGGATAACAAAAATAAAGTTTTGAAAAAACTTCTCGATCCACCATGTCTTCATAATTTCCTTGGTTTCTCCAACTCTCCTTGAACTCTTCGTTATTTCAAGTTGCAATGATTTTGAACGTGTTCAACTCAGCATCGTTGTTGTTGAAGAACCGATTCCATAGCGATAACAACTTTTTGAAAACAAATATTCTCAAACGTTGTTATATAGAAACATAGTATATTATCTTCTCTCCAAAGTTCAATTGTATCTCAACTTTGAAGTAATACTATGGTGATATGTTTCTCCCCATTAATCAATACTTACATCTTTTGTTTAATAGGTAAACCTATCCAATTGTATCTCAACTTTGAAGAAAAAATAGTCATGTCTGCTTACAACAAAGCACATGTATACTCTGAACTTATTTTGTTTTGCACGTCTGAATTAGACAAGTAAATTAAGATGGTGGAAGTATTCCATATTTTCCTCGGTTGTTATTTCTCTGTAGCTGTATTAACATCTTTTTTTTACAGGCTCATGAATTGTCCCTTGATGGGGGTTCCTGCACTCACTCTTTCTTGCATACTGGTAAGCAAGAAATTAATCGAAGTCATTGTATACATGAAGGGTGTTAGTATTTTTACTTAATAGTTACTGGATGATTATTTTTTCCATAATTAGATCTATGCGTAGATGGGGAAAAACGATTTCCTGGTTTTTACGGAATCGAGGAGATGACAGTGCGGAGTAGAGCTGGCAAACAAGCCAAAACCCGCGGGTTTATCCGGCCCGGCCCGTAAAAAACCCGTACCCGGCTCGGCTGGTGCCTAAACAAGCCGAGTTAGGGTTGGAGAAATGTCGGCTTGTAGAAAAGCGGGCTAACCCGTCCCGGACCGTAAATTCGCGGGTTATACCCGTATGCCCGTGTGAATTCATATATAAAGAATTTTACCCATTTCTTAACCCTAAAATCTAAAATTTCTGGGCTTCTTCTTCACGCACAGCGACATCCATTGGACCCACCACAATCACCACCTCTTTCTCCTTCTTTTTTTTTTCTTCTTCTTCTAATCTTTTTGTTCTTCTCCATACAGAGAGTTAGGGTTTTAATTTAATTATCCTGTGAAGTAAAATCATCGGCTGCGGCAGCCATTAGAACCACGCAATCACCACCTCTTTCTCCTTCCTCTTCTTCTAATCTTCTTCTTTTCTCCTATACAGAGAGTTAAGGTTAAATTTAATTACACTGTTAAGTGAAATCAAGCAATGAAGAAAAGGCGAATTTGGTTGAGTCTGATGAAATCGAGATGAACTGAAGAAGGTGGATAAATCAGAGAAAATGAAGTTCTGGGATAAAATTGGAGATGGGTTTTATATGATTTAAGGGGTTTGAACTGTTTTGAATCAAGAATTCAAGATTTGATCGATTCATGAAGAGATTAGGGTTTTTGAGAATTACAGCTGCTATAGTTGCTGTTGTTGTTAATGAATTCGAGCAATTTCAGCAAACATATGCGTTCAATTTCATTTGCTGTTTCGAAAATCATGTTTGAGTTCTATACCATTTGTTGTTTCCAAAATCATGTTTTCCCCTGATGTTGTCTGTTTTCAGGTACTTGAGTGTTGATTTGTGGTATTTCCAACCATTGGCAGTCGAATACGAGGTGACCATTTTACTTGACTGTTGATTTCAGTATGAGCCATTGCCAAAGCTAGCCAATTTACTAATAGAGAATGGTTCTGATAGTCTTGAGTTCAGGTTGGTAGTGGTGGAAGGGAGGATAATTTATATTCGTATGTGGTTGAGCTATGGAAAGGGGTTTTGATGTTTATTTGATTTGGTTAGATAGCTTGAGATGCTGGTAATGAAGCTGCTTATGAGGAAATTTGTTAAGAGTTGTAATAGATCTTTCATCTGTATTTGATTTTTGTGTTGAAAATGAATGATTTGTATTTGATTTTTGTGTTGAATAGAGATTGAAGATTGTCAAAGCTTAAACATGGCCACAAATTAACTTAATTAGGCTTTAATTTTAACTTTAGTTAAACAAGCCGGGTAACCCGTGAGTCCACAAGCTTTACCCGTTACGGGTGCGGGTTGTAGAAATGACGACCCGTGAAGAATATCAACCCGCAAGCTTTGGACCGTGTTAACCCGTACCCGTGTAACCCGTAACAAGCCAGCCCCGGCCCTCCCGTTTGCCAGCTCTAGTGCGGAGGAGACTCCTTGAACCGAGCAAATGATCAACCTCACACAGATGCACTGCAAGAAGGGAGTGCTTTAAGTTTGAGAGATTAATCTGTAGGACTCCAGCCTAAACCAAGACAATGGCCGTTCCAGAGTCAATTCGGTCACAAGAGAGGATGGGTCGATCTTTAGGAAGGAAGCTGAGAAATGTGTGAGATCAATTGTGATCGAAGGTTGTAGGTGTTTTGTATATTATGCGTAGAGAATATAAGTTCTGATTGATTGAATTTTCTCTGTTGAGAGTAGTTGCTCAGACGATGAGTTCATGTAGACGAAAGATTATCTGTGTGAACTTGTCGAGAAATTCTTGTCTGTTTCAATCAGGATTCAGAGACTTATTTATATTGCTGGAATTGTAAACACCTTGATCCCATGAAGTGTTACAGTTGTTGAAGTCAAAGAGTGGGGAAGTGGGAAATCGTGTCAAAACCAGTTGCCCATCATGCAGAGACTTGGTTGATTTTCCATCCAATACTTTGCTAAATCCTTCAACTGATTGCACGACTTGCTCATATTCTCATCTTGTGCATGAACACACGTGCCGTAGACCTCCAGACCAAAACCCTAGTTAATTTCCCCCATGTGACATGATTGACATCTCGTGGAGTCAGTTCCTGACTTTATGGGACGATGAGTCCTTGTATTGCTGAGTCGAACATGATTTGCAAATGTTCTGAGACTCATGAATTGAACATGTCTGCTGAGACAAAAATACATTGTCGAATAAATGTTGATAGATAAAATGAACAAATATTGTTCTGAGTCGTTGAATATTGATAGTTGAATCAATATCCCTTGATCTGAGCAAATATTTCTCATCTGAGCATATGTTTCCCATTTGATGAATTGTTGAATATTAATAGTTAAACCAATATTCTTTGGTGTGAGCAGATGTTGCTCATTTGAACAAATATTGCTCGTTTGAGGAATCATTGGTAACAAGACCAAGATAAATTTAAAATACTGGCAGCTGAACCGAGTATAATTAATTAGGGTGTTGATCATGGGATCAACATAAAATTATTAGCGTTTGAATATGGAATTATGAACCTTGGATTCGAAACCCTAATTTTGATCAGCTGCTGAATTGATGATAAATTGATGATTTATTGAAAATCATTCATGAAATGAAGGAGGGACTGGCTACATGGGATGATGAATCGACCATGTAGCGCCCATATGCTCAAGTGTGAAAAATACCAAAGTCTCTTGAAGACTTGGTGAAAACATGATTAAATGTTGGTTTCATCATTTATTAAAATAATGGTCATGTGAGCGTTAGGTAGTAAAACCTGATTATGGAGAGATGAGGGACCGACCAAGGGGGCATGAGACCGACCCTTGGTGATCATGGGACCAGCTGATGGTCGTTTGAGCAAACTCCAAGTTGTTGGACAAGAGTTTGGACCCAATATGAGTGATTGAGCAAAATAGGTAAAAATTGATAAAACACGTGGGACCGGATTTTTGCAAGCCTCAGGGTCGGCCTTGGTCGGTCAAGGAGACATGCCCGTGTCTCAGTCTTGAGAGTTTCGATATTTTCTGATGCGCGTTTGAGCAACATTTTGAGAAAATATGAAGAAATCAGGGATTTTTGCTGAAACCAGGAAAACTTCATGAGAAGAAGGAATAAATAATAAAATAATGGAGGAATCACGAAGTGTGGGACCGGATATGGACAAGGCATGGCCGTCCGTCCAAAAAGCCCGATCCCAAGGAACTTTTCCTAATTTTATAATATTTTTCATGATTTTAGAGAAATATCATAAAATCAAGGAGTTTGTTGAAACCAAGGAATTTGTTGAAATCAAGGGGTTTCCATGAGATGAGGGAGACATAAAAAATAATAATAATAAAATAAGGGGCGTGCGGGACCGTCTAGGGCATGACCGTCCGGCTAGGGCCCGGTCCCACGAGTTTCCCTAATTTTATATTATTTTCATGACTTGAGTGAAATTTCATGAGTTCAAGGAGTTTGCTGAAACTAGGGAGTTTCCTTGAAGTGAAGGAGTTTCCATGGGATGAGGGAAACAAATAATATTAAAATAATGAGACAAGAGCGTGTGGGACCGGCCACAGCTAGGGCATGGCCGGCTGATGATCCCGGTCCCGTGCGTTTTCTCCCTAATTTTACATAATTTTCATGAGTTTAGGGAAATATCATGAAATCAGGGAATTTTCATGGGATGAGAGAAATAAAAAAATAATAAGGAACCATGAGGTGTGGGACCGGCCACGACTAGGGCATGGTCGGACGGCTAGTGAGGACATGGCCGGACGGTTAGTGAGCCTGGTCCCACGACACCTTTCCTAATTATTTTATTTCTTTGATGCGAGGAAACACCATGAGACTGGGGAGTTTCCTTGAAACAAAGGAGATTTTCTTGAATGAAGAGATTTTCATGAGATCAGGGAAAAATAACAAAATATGATAAAAAATAGAATTTGGCGTGGGACTGGCCACGGCGTGACTGGCCGGTTGGTGGGCCCAGTACCCTAGCGCCTTTGCTAATAATTTATTATTATTATTTTTCTTCTTAGTTTGCATAGGTTCATAGTTCCTTCGTGTTTTGGAATGCTCGTTAGCGCATTCAGGTGCTCGTTTGTGCATTATTGCTGAGTACACTCGCACCATTTTGGTCGGGGCTTACTCGATAGCGGCTCAGATGCCCGTTCGTTGAACATTTGTCACTAACCCGTGGAATTCTGCTGGGAAGAACCACGAATTGAAGTGACGAAATATTACGAAGAATCGTAGAATATTGCTGAATATTCAGTTAACGATTAGAGATAATTAATTGATGGCCCTATACTAGAAGGCATGCTGTCTAGGAGGATTAATTATCTGAGAATTGAGATATATGAGCTTGTTGAAACGTCATATCTCCTTTATATAGTCAGGGAAAATCTTGTTGCATCCTGAAGACGTTATTGCTCTATACTAGCAGGCAAGCTGTCTAGGAGCCTTCCAATCTTTCGATTCTATATAGAAGTAATTACTGAAATTACTCGGTGTTCATGAGATGTGTCGTTGCCTCAGCTGAGAGACCACACATCTACATATACTCTGAGAGACAACATTCTCAGTCAGAGATTTTGTGGCATGAGCTTTCATGCTTTCGACGAGAGACTTGAGTCTCAACACTCATCTGATTGCTGGATCAGGAGTACTACAATTATGGTTTTACGATTTTATCCTTTGTCGAAAATCCACCATCTATATTAAGTCCCCTGCTTAGTGAGGGACAGTCATGTTCCTCAGTCAGCTCTGACTGGTGATTTTCCAGTTATGAACGAAATAAGTAATTGAACTTAGCCATAAGATATGATAAAACGTTACCGGATTTTCGATTGTGAGAGGGGACCATGGATTGAACGAAGATACCAGTGGCATGATAGAGCATCGTCTAATGAGCATAAATTGGTGTTGAACCGCTAGTTTGGTGGTGGGACCTTGATCGAATTAGGATTCGCGGGCCCGGCTCGAAAAGGAAATCCTTGTGAAATTAGGTTTTGGAAATAAAAATTGATATAAAAGGGAATTAATCCCTTTTTTTTATTTATCCTCACACGTCCGACCACCAGCTTCATCTTTTTCCTCCCTTCACATCAGCAGCAGAAGAGAGCAGGAAAATTCGCCGGAAATCACCGCTACCGGTCGTCCGATCACTGTCCGGCCAATTTCCGGCCTGCACCGACATGTACGCAATTTTTTAATTTTTTTTTCCAGAAGTTTCATGATTTATTCATGAGTTTTTCATGCTTTGATCATATTAAAATTTTATACATATGTATATATGAGTGTGAGTTTTGTAAAAAAACCTTTTTTTTATTAAACGTATGTTCGTTCGATCGTTAGTTCGAGAGACTAGTAATAACCCCTAACTTGAGAGATTTTTCTTTTTGAAATAGACCTGTATCCAGTGATAAAATTTTGTTTATGAGCTTTCATGAAAACCAAAACTTTATCTTAAAAGGTGTGAACTTTTCACAAGACCGAAATAAACCTTCGTTTCAAAGAAAAATGCTCGTACGAAGGAAAAGAGAGATTTTTATCAAATTGTGGAGCCTCCACAAAGATTTTTATTCACGTCAATTTTTTTTTTGCCTTTTACGTGAGTTAATCACGTTTTTTTTTTAATTTATACACATATATGTATATATATATTTTCGATAACACTTTGAGCAATATTTAAAAACAAACAATTTTTTGTGATGAAATATTTGTTTAGTTTTTCATAATCCGGTGATTAATGCTCGCATGATGGAAGTGTTCGTGATTTTATGAAAACCTGAGTTTTGTTCGTCTTTAGTAGATTCGAAGAAACGAGCAAGGTTTTGAAGTGCTAGCTCTCGTATCACAATCACTACTGTTAGTGGAATTGTAAAGAGGTAAGAGTTAAGGATTACCATTTTTGTAGATACCTGCATGAATATTTTGTTGTCAGATTGTGTAGCTCCATCATATTGTCGAAGTTTGCGTCTTGTATGACAATATTCTGAAATAATGTTTGCACACATTACAACTACTTCGCAAAGATGCCTGGCTCCCAGGAAAATGATGCCTCCAGAGATGACATGTGTATGGATCAGACCTCCGCTGGTGAAGAAGAAGAAGAAACTCCTGGGCTCAAAAACGTTCCAAATATAGATGATGCATTTTTCGCGGTTCAGCAGGGAACTGAAAAACGCCTTCAATCTCCAGCATTTCGCGTTCTGATAAATCCCAGAGAGGTTGTTCAGAAAAAAATTGTGACTCCTCGAGCAGCTATTCGATTTTGTCTTGATTGAGGACTTTTTCTTGGGTCGATTATAAAATTCAAGCTTTCTCGACGACCTATAGAAAAATTCTCAGGGTGGGCGAGACATATGCTGGGTTTTCCTCGTGTTAGAGCCATGTTGGATAGAGCACAGGTGACCAGGGCTATCCAAGCATCTGGAGATTTGTTCATTTTCCATGATGCGCGAGGTATTGTAGCTCAATTTGCTCGCTGGTGCATTCCAACTCATACCTTCATATGCAGATAGGGAGAGTTTACTATTACTTTGGAGGATGTAGTTGCTTTGTTGCACCTCCCAATCACGGGTAACTTCCCTGAAGAGCTTTCAGCAGAGGAGACAACAGTTTCCAACATCTTGACAGTTGAGATGGAGAGAATTAATAAGTCGTCTGGAAAAGGTTGTTGCGCCCACTGGTTAACACACTGGTGGCCACGAGATACCCCTATTGACGAACCTGAAGGTATGTTATCTATTGCTGCATATTTATGTTTATGGCTGTCCAGAGACGTGTTTGAAGACCTCGGAACTTTGCTAAAGCAGTTTGTAATCCCTTTTGCCATTAAGATGGCTCAAGGTGAACAACTTCCCATAGGTAGTCTATTCTTGGGTTCTTTGTACTCTAACCTGGACTCCTTGGTTATAGACTTCAGCGTATCGAATGGCTTTATGAAGATTGAATGCTACGCCAATACGACGTTTCTCCAGGCCTTGATGTGGGAGCGCTTCAAGAATTATGCACCTATTCCTCGTAATATATTTAAAGGGATGAATGTTGCTGATTCTCGTCGTATTTTTCCTGAGAAGGTTAATGCCAGGATTATGCGCTGGTCTACAAAGCAACCTCAATCCAAGACACGTATCATCGATGTGTTAGACAATGAGTCTGAGTTTAATTCCCATCCCTGGGTGCTAGTTCCTTCTTATGTTTCTCAGTTGAAAACTTTAAATACTGAAGAAAGTATGACTTTGAAATCTGGTATTGACTTGAACGATGGCGAAAGATCCTTCATGTTGAGTTATACTCCAGGTCACTTGATATCAACAATATATGGAGACTTTTTAGTAGAGGAATACAACATCGATATAGCAACTCGTCAGATGGGTATGGATCAATGCGTTCCAACTTTTCGAAGAAGGAAACCATCAGTGGAACATCTTAAGACCTGTTTAGATCGCACACATGTGGAAAGAGGTTCTTACTGGTTTCCTTGTTCTGAACGAATCACATATGTAACTCCAGGTTACATAGACTTCTGGGATCAGCAGCTTGAGCGTTTACACGATTTTGTAATGGTTGGCCAACCTTTAGTGAAAGAGCCTCCTTCTGCTGATATCATTGCTTCTCGACCAAGATTGAAACCCCTCTCTGGCGGCGATAAGCGAAAGGCATCTCCAGGATGTTCACTAGTATGTATCTTTTACATATTCTTCATAAGATTAAAATAACTGCTTTTGATTATCGCATCAATTTTATTTTGCAAGACGGTCGTACTGTGAGACCTCGAATCGAAGTAAACTTCTCAGAAGCAGAAACAATCATTAACGGTGGAGAAGGAAGGAACAAGAATTGTAAGCTGTTACCTAACACCATAAAGTCCCCAATTGTTTCCTTGGTGAGTTGTCAATACTTTCCTGTCGTGACTTTTTCCTATCCGTATTACTAGGATATTAAACCAAAATTTGTTATTTGGTTACAAAACTTTTCTCCATCAAGTATTGATGGTCTTCATTTTTCTGCTGCTGGGCAGACGATTTCTGACTTGAGTGTTGAAGAAGAGAATGATGTGAGTACTCTTCCACATAGCCAAATATGATGCGTAGTAGGTAAAATGCTAATGGTTTGAAAATATGTCAAGGAGGATGTCGCCATGGAAGTGGAGAGTGATGATACTCGTTCATCCTCAGAGAATAGAGATAAAGAAACTTCCCAAGGTTCAAAACCGAATGGAAGTAATGAGACTCTTGATGTTGACGCGGGAAATTTCGATCCTTTGAACATTTCAGAGACCACCCATGTAAGTATTTCCCTTGAATTGTATCCATATAAACATGAAATTGTTGATTTATGAATGAGTGAACGAGAATCCATGTGCATATACGAAAAACTTTGCTGAAATACGTCGCCAGAAAATTCAGAACTCAGTTTTTTAGCAAAAACGCCATAAAATCTTCATCTGAAGTCGGATTTTCACGGTATGCATATGTATCTTCAAGCCCGGAAAATTTCCAAGCTTTATCATAGAAGCTTTTTAAGTTTTGGGCATGTTTAGGGCCTGAAAAAGGCAAAACAGAAAACTTCCAGGAGACTTTCAGAACTTTTTCACACTATATGTTGTCCAATGTTTTGACCATATCTCCTTGATCGTTCATCGGATTGTTATGAAATTTTGATATGTTGTATACAGGGCAGAGTAAATCTCTTTAAATGAGCTTGCTGCAAAGCGTATTTTTATGACTTTCACGCTATTCGCTTTCGTCTTGAGTGCATAATGATGAACCTTGATGATGTTGGACTGCTTGTATGCTGTAGTTTATTATCCTATTTGGCTTCCATGTCTAGATTGCTCTAACCTCATGTAATCTTCGTATTAGGTACCAAATACCGAAGTTGAGGATACTATAATCAATAATGATAACGCGAACATCCCTGGAGTTATTGATGAAGAGACAACCATCCCTGCACTTCAAGGCCATGAGAGGTTTTTTACTGAAGTTATGGAAACCTCGATTGTCGTTACTCTAGTAGTAGAAGAAACCGAGCCACAAGTAGAGGAGACTGAAGAAACTGCTGCCATGACCGTAGAAGTTTCTCCAGTAATTGAGAACCGTATAGTGGTGCATGAATATCCAAGTGCGGGAGTTGCTTTTGATCCTCCATTTGATGCATCTCTTCCATATCATGAATTAGTTGGTGGATTCAGCGTTCCTATTGGATATGCAGGCTTCTACGAGAAGATATGGAGGAAGTTTGGTCACATCATTGTTACCAGAGACCCTAGACGCGCTTATGCTTTAACAATGCAAGTAAGTGTCATCTTGCGTGTTGTAAGTGATATATGCGCTAGGGACATAAATACTATGACTCCAGATGTACTCTTTGATTGGGAGTTCAACTTGGAGAATTCTGAAAGACTTGGCCTCAACGTGAAGTGGCTTCGTAAGAAAATAGATGCAATCAAGAACTCGTGTGAGAATAACATACCCTTTCCCAATAATGTTGTGATGGAGAAGGAAGACAAGATTGCTAAGTTGACTGAGGAGCTGAACACGGAGAATGCGGCCTTGCAAGTCTTGAAGGATGCAGAGGAGCAAAAATCTTTCTTTGCTGATTTTCTTTGATTTCCCTTTTCATAATCTCTTGAACTTCTGAAATTCTGAGAGATGTGAGGTTTTATTTTGGTTTTGATATTGATTGGTTTTGGATTGGTAGGTGATTGAGGATTTTCTTTTGGGTTTGATAGAGATTTTCTTTAAGCAAAATGAACTGAACTTCGTTTTGGAGAAATTGAAATATAAGGAAAGAAAATCCTAAATGCCAAATCCCCCACGTCATGAATGCTCAAACGCCAAGTACCTCAAATGCTTAACAATTTTAGGCGTCAAAAGCCTTAAGATAATTCTCATGGATCACGGGCATGGTCCTTCCATCTGTGTTGATAAGTTTGTAGTAGCCTCCAGTTATGGATCTTGCAACCATGAAAGGTACTTCCCAATTGGAGTTTCTTGCAGAATAGAGATTACGCTTAGTTTCTTTAAGAA
The DNA here is from genome assembly GCF_003573695.1 of Papaver somniferum. Lineage (NCBI taxonomy): Eukaryota > Viridiplantae > Streptophyta > Magnoliopsida > Ranunculales > Papaveraceae > Papaver > Papaver somniferum. The sequence continues at coordinate 57,287,155 of NC_039368.1, read as the reverse complement.
CTAAATCTCCTTCCTTGAATTTGTTAGGCTTGGTCGTCCGCACCTTGAATATTTTATGCTGATTCAGAATTCCTCGTGTGATGGGATTCCATGGTTGCGGCACATATGGACACTCTTCAATTCCGTAAAAACCAGCAAATCTTTTTTCCCCATCTACAGATTGACGACCAAAGTGGGAGATTAATCTCTCGGTTGCAACCTCACGTTCTCACAAAGATGGCTGGTCTTAGGTCTGGGTTAGTTATAGGTTCCAACACAAACGACGCTAGCACTAGCAACAATAACAATGAGGATATCCCGGAAACCATCCCGGCCTCTAACACTGACGATGGTAATGTTATTCCTCCTCACTCTAACATGGAAGGTCATCCCCTGTTCGTCCGACACCCTGAGGAAGTCACGGGGAATCCACCACCTACCATGGATGATCTCATCGAGGTGCAAGAGACTCTTGCAAAGAATCAAACTGACATGGCTGCAACACATAAGGATCTATTCAGTCATCTCAAGTCTCTCACTGAAAAGATGTCAGAAAGACTCAAGGAAAAGGAAAAGAAAAGGAAACATCCTCAGATGCTGATCCTGAAACAGTTCTAATTCATACAGTGTATGACAGCGAAGTCCGCAAAGCTGCAGACGATCCATCAGCGAAGGAATCATCAAATTTCATTACTGGGGAAGATTTGGAACGCCTCTTGGATAACCATGGAAAAGAAAAGACGTCACATATCCATCGTCACCAACCTCCATACCCTGCTGCTACGCAAAGGATTCCTCTTCCAAAAGGTTATTCCTCTCCAATCTTCACTTTATATGACGGAACAGGAAATGCCCGGGAGCATGTTTCTCGTTTTCTGGAGGCCTTGGGAGAACATGAACACAATCATGTTGTTCGCCTCAAGGAATTTTCAAAATCCTTGAAAGGCAGGGCATACACCTGGTACAACAACATCGCACCAGAAACTATCAACAATTGGGGAGAAATGATCAATGCCTTCTACAGAAAGTACTTCGTTGTGTCAGAGCAAGTTACTCTCTCTGATCTTGGAAGAATGTTTCTGAGGGTCAATGAACATCCCAATGACTACGTGAAAAGATTAAGGGTACAAGACCTGGACTGCCATGACACAAACGTCACGGAGAAACAGCTGGTGGACTTGTGCATCAATGGCATGATCCCGGTTTACAGAGCTTTATTGGAAAATATTCATTCCCATACTTTCTCAGAGCTTCATGAAGCGGCAAAGAGATCGGAAACTACTGTGCCTGCTCTATTGGAAAGAACAAAAACTACAAAGGCTGAAGAACCACGAGACACTTGAGGTAGCAGATGTCTGAGCAACAAGCAGTACAACCTCCAGCCTTCCACGAACGCTGTTACAGAAGGGAGCAAACGTAAAGCTGAAACTCCACGCAAGCATACCTCAGCTCCGGCAAAAACACAAAGGAAAGATAAGCAAGATGCACAAGCCCATGACCAACACACAATGGCTCCTGATCAAGACGCAACTGACTTTCCCCTTTCTATTGAAGAGGTGATCAAACTCCTGGATGTTTGGATCCAAGACGGTGCTATCAAGTTTCCATATGTTAAGAAAGAATCGACTGAAGAAGACATGGAAAGTCCTCGTTACTGCCGCTTCCATAGGTTCGTCAATCATCCCACAAGTGACTGCAGAGTCTTAAAATGCATATTCAGGAAAAAGGTTTAATCGGGATAGCTTAACTTGGGGACTGAAGTAGTACACAGAGATCCTCTCCCAGTCAGGACTTTCTCCATCTCTGAACAACCAGTCAAAGAAGCAGTTCAGTCGTCGATCGAACATGTCTGCGAATTGCTCTATCTGTCAAAGGCGCAGAGGGGAGACATGTTCATGGATCTGAACCACATAGTGTCTGTGAACGTCTAACGATTCCAGAAGTACTTCTTGAACCTCCCAGCCACTGACAAGTAAATGTATGAATGGGGACTGCTCACCACAGTTCATGTTAAAGGAAACGAATTCAAGAGAGCATTTGTTGATGTTGGCACTGCCATCAACATCATTCCTTTGAAAACTCTCAGATCCGCTGGCATTACTCGACAAGAATGTACACATGCTCCCATATCAATTAGAGATCACGAAGGGACACTCAGAGATGCATACGGCCACATCACCCTCAAGGTCAGAGAGAGTTCGGTCTGCACTGAGACCAAGTTTTATATAATCCGGGAAGATCCAGGATATGACATGATTCTCGGACGACCTTGGATTCATACCGGAAAGGAGACTCTAATTCCTTCGATTGAAGAAAGCTCCTATTCAGAAGAAATAGAAGATACTCCATCATTCAAGCATCTGGAGGAAGTTAAAGCCTTGGTGGAATTATCACAGAAACCTGGAGAAAGTGCACACTCTTTCATCAAAAGATTCAGTATTCAGGCAAGTCTGATTTCTCTCCATGCGCCTATACTACCAATGTTTAATTATGTTGCTTTGGTTCGAGGACTTCTTCCCACTGACAACTTAGCTGTCACAAAGTGTTATGAATGGATAGCCTCGCCACGACAATATTATACCAAGTGGTTGAATACGGAGTTTCTTCTAACTGAGCATTCTATCAAAAGATTTATTGCTGAAGACATGGAAAAGCATGACAGACAGTACGCTGGGTACTCCCCTCTGCACGAGTCTCCATATGTGCCGCAACCATGGAATCCCATCACACGAGGAATTCCGAGTCAGCAGAAGATATTCAAGGCGCGAACGACCAAGCCTAATAAATTCAAGGAAGGAGATTTAGTTCTCAAAGCAACTCAGCGCAATCTTCACTCTGAAAGAAGCTCCAATTGGTAAGGACCATTTATGGTTGCTAAGTCCATAACTGAAGGATACTACAGGTTGATCAACACAGATGGCAGGACCCTGCTAGTGATCCACGAGAATTGGCTTAAGGCATTTGATGCCTGAAATTATTGGGCATTTGAGGTACTAGGCGTTTTAGCATTCATGACGCCTGGGATTTGGCATTTAGGATTTTCTTTCACTGTATTTCAATTTCTCCAAAACGTTTGCAATACTTGCATTCAGTATTTGAATTTAGCAATTTATCAAAATTCAATTCATTTTGCTTAAAGAAAATCTCTATCAAACCCAAAAGAAAATCCTCAATCATCTACCAATCCAAAACCAATCAATATAAAAACCAAAATAAAACCTCACATCTCTCAGAAGTTCAGAAGTTCAAGAGATTATGAAAAGAGATCAAAGAAAGTCAGCAAAGAAAGATTTTTGCTCATCTGCATCCTTCAAGACTTGGAAGGACGCCTTCTCCGTGTTCAGCTCCTCAGTCAACTTAGCGATCCTGTCTTCTTTCTCCATTACAACATCCTTGGTAAAGGGTATGTTATTCTCATACGAGTTCTTGATTGCATCCATTTTCTTACGGAGACACTTCACGTTGAAGCCAAGTCTTTCAGAATTCTCCAAGTTGAACTCCCAATCAAAGAGTACATCTGGAGTCACGGTATTCCTGGCCCTAGCGCATATATCACTTACAACACGCAAGATGAAAATTTCTTGCATTGTTAAAGCATAAGCGCGTCCAGGGTCCCTGGTAACAATGATGTGACCAAAATTCCTCCATATCTTGTCGTACAAGCCTGCATATCCAATAGAAACGCTGAATCCACCAACTAATTCATGATATGGAAGCGATGCATCAAATGGAGGATCAAAATCAATTCCCACACTTGGATATTCATGCACCACTATACGGTTCTCAATTACTGGAGTAACTTTTACGGTCATAGCAGTAGTTTCTTCAGTCTCCTCTACTTATGGCTCGGTTTCTTCTACTACTGGAGTAGCAACAATAGAGGTTTCCATAACTTCAGTAACAAACCTCTCATGGACTTGAAGTGCAGGGATGGTTGTCTCCTTATCAATAACTCAAGGGCTGCTCACGTTATCATTATTGATTTCAGTATCCTCAACTTCGGTATTTGGTACCTAATACGAAGATCACATGAGGTTAGAGCAATCTAGACATGGAAACCAAAAAAGATCATAAACTATATCATACAGGCAGTCCAGCGTCATCAAGGTTCATCATTATACGCCCAAGACGCGAACAAATAGCGTGAAAGTCATAAAAACACGTTTTGCGGCAAGCTCGTCTGAAGAGATTTTACTCTTCCCTGTACAATATGACGAACTGGGAGAAATCTACAAGGAATCTGAGGATGGGTTGTATACCATTCTCTTTTTGTGGATGTCCTATACAACATGTCAAAATTTCAAAATAATCCGATGAACAAGCAATGAGATGTGGTCAAAACATTGGGCAACGTACAGTCTGAAAAAGTTCTGAAAGTCTCCTGGAAGTTTATTGTTTCTCCTTTTTCAAGCCCTGAACGTGCTCAAAACTTAAAAAGCTTCTTTGGGGTAAAGCTTGGAAATTCTTCGGGATTAAATATGAATATGCATACCATAAAAATCCGACTTCAGATGAAGGTTTTATGGTGTTTTTGTTAAGAGACTGAGTTCTGAATTTTCTGATGACGAATTTTCACAAAGTTTTTCGTATATGCGGATTCTCATTCACTCATTCATAAATCAATAATTTTATACTTCTATGGATAAAGTTCAAGGGAAATACTTACTTGGGGGGGTCTCTGAAATGTTTAAGGAATCGGAACTGCCCGTGTCAGCATCAAGAGGCTCATTATTTCCATTCGGTTTCGAACTCTGGGAATTTTCTTTATCTATATTCTCCGAGGATGAACGGGCATCAACACTCTCCATTTCCGTAACGGCATCCTCCTGGACATATTCTTAAACAATTAACATTTTATATATGAAGCATCATATTTGGCAATGTGGAAGAGTACTCACATCATTTTCTTCTTCAACGCTCAAATCAGAAATTGTCTGCCCAGCAGCAGAGAATTAAAGACCGTCAATACTTGACGGAGCAAAGTTCTGTAACCAAATAACAAATATTTGTTTTATGATCCTGGTAATGCGGATAGAAGAAGTCACGGCGGAAAAGTGTTGACAACTCACCAAAGAAACAGCCGGGGACTTTATGATGTTAGGCATCAGCTTACAATTCTTGTTCCTACCTTCTCCATCGTGAATGACTGTTTCTGCTTCCGAGAAATTCACTTCAAGACGAGGTCTCACAGCACGACCGTCCTGCAAAAAGAAATTGATGCGATAATCAAAGGAAATTATTTTAATTTTATGAAGAATGTGCAAAAAGATACATACTGGTGAACATCCTGGAGACGTCTTTCGCTTATCGCCGCCGGTTATGTGTTTCAATCTTGGTCGAGAAGCAATCATATCAGCAGAAGGAGGCTCTTTCACTAAAGGTTGGCCAACCATTACGAAGTCGTGTAAACGCTCAATCTGCTGATCCCAGAAGTCTATGTAACCTGGAGTTACATATGTAATTCGTTAGAACCAGGGAACCAGTAAGAACCTCCTTCCACACGTGTACGATCTAAACAGGTTTTAAGTTGTTCCACTGGTAGTTTCTTCCTTCGAAAAGTTGGAACGCATTGATACATGCCCATCTGACGAGCCGCTTTATTAATGTTGTATTCTTCTGCTGAAAAGTCTCCATATATTGTTGATATCAAGTGACCTGGAGTACAACTCAACATAAAAGATCCCTCGCCATTGCTCAAGTCAACGCCATATTTCAAAGTCATACTTTCTCCGGTATTGAAAGTTTGTGATTGAGAAACATAAGGAGGAATCAGCACCCAGGGGCGGAAATTAAACTCAGATTCATTGTCTAACACAACAATGAAGCATATCCTGGATTGAGGTTTCTTCGTAGACCAGCGCATAATCCTGGCATTATCCCTCTCAGGAAAAATACGGCGAGAATCAGCAGCATTTAGCCCTTGCAAGATTCTGCGGGGAATAGGTGCATAACTCTTGAAGCGTTCCCACATCAATGCCTGGAGAAATGTCGTATTGGCGTAGCATTCAATCTTCATAAAGACATTCGAAAAACTGGAGTCTATAACCAAGGAATCCAGCTTAGAGTACAAAGATCCCAAGAATAGACTACCTATGGGAAGTTGTTCACCTTGTGCCATCTTAATAGCAAAAGGGATTACAAATTGTTTTAGCAAAGTTCCGATGTCTTCAAACACGTCCCTAGACATCCATAAACACAGGAAAGTGGCAATAGATAACATACCATCAGGCTCGTCAAGAGGAATATCTCGTGGCCATCAGTGTGTTAACCAGTGGGCATAATGATAAGCACGTAAGTGCTACATTTTATACCCATATTTATATTAGCTAGGACTCGATATTTTGGGTAATAATATCATTTTAGTGCTTTTGTAGAAAGTACAAGTGAATTTGATCTACAGGAAAAATAACGACTAAATGGAGGCTTAAATAGCATTTGCGACAATCTTGCCAAAGTGCCGTGTCATTTCATGTTTGCTGGAATCACCAAAGCGCATCACTGCTGGGAACTCAAGAAGCAAAGCAAAGCAAAGGATTGTCTTGGTTTGTTGAAACGAGCCAGGCCCATTTGGAGTTAGAAGATGTGGCCTCCACTACAACCACAATCTGACTTAGGAGATTTATATAGTGCAGAGAGACATTGACAATGAAGATGTAATGGCTGGAATGTTTCTTCATTTCCGGTCACCAGAGTTCAATAACTACAATGGGTTACGGATAAAAATGGCGTTGAGTGTCTTTGGTGGATTGAACAGTTGCTACTGGTGCTACTTCTATGGTCATGGTTATGAATTATACTCTCAAGCTGCTGTTGGCTGTGGTGGCATGATAACTACGAGAAGGCGCTGAGAAGACAAGGAGCTGTGACTGGAGAGGGTTCTGGCTCAAGTAAAAGAACTAGGTTAGAGTTAACCAGTTTTTTTTGCAGTCAGGGAAGCAACGTTGAGAACAACAACGGAGTTTCGGGATTTGGTTATGCAACAACAGCAGATGGAATTAGAGTTCGATGGGGTTTCGTGGACAGACAATATCTGGCAGTGGAAATGGTGTACTCGAGTCTATGAGGTGATTTCTATGGCTGATTGATCGAATGAAAGAAGCTGCTACACATATTGAAATTGAGTTTATTTGAGATGGTTATTGGCTGAGATGGTTATTGGCTGAAGCTGAGATTATTTGAGAAGAATGGGTGTGCGAAATTGTAGCTGAGATGGTTATTGGCTGAGCTGTGAAGTCGTGTCCGAGATAGAGACAGTGATGCTGGTGGTTATCAAATGGAGTTGGTTGCAGGCAGTGGCTCAACTGAATCTCTTGGGTTGTGCTCGAGTGGAGAAGGTCAGAGAAATGGTGTTGTAGCCGTGAATAAGAATGAATTGGTATACGCTGGTATTTACGTAGAACCGACAGAATGAAGATTTCTGGGGTAGTGAGATGTTCAGAGAAGTTTCACTCGGTTACGGTGGATGTAAAGAGAGCTCGGAAATTGGAGGACACGGATAAAATCAAGCAGGTGAAGAATGTTCTTTGGCAGACACAGAACGGTGTTAAGGCAGTTGGTTCTGATGGTTGAAACTGGGGTTGTCGTGAACGGAAATGGGAAGATCTGCGGACGAGAATAAGGATGGATAGAAGCTTCGAATCATCAGGTGATGATGTATTTCGTCTTCCATTATCAAGAGAAAAACAACAAGCTTATCCACTACAATGTAGTGCTCGGCAGATGCCAATGGAGACGGGTCAAGCTTTAAATCAATCTAACATATAGCTGGGGTTCGCAATAGATTTGTTGTACAACAACAATGGAGGAATTTCTTGAGAGAGTAAAAGCATGCAGTGGTGAACTGAGTTCGATGGTTGCTGGCAGTTGCATATCGAAGGCCAGCTGAAGGTGTGATAAGACATCATCGACGGAGTAATGGGGGTACGAGATTGCGAAGAAGCTTGAAGTGGCTGAAGTAATTGAAGGCAGAAATGAATACTGTTGAATGTTACATTAAGGAGAAGCGGGATTTGGACGTGACTGAGATGATATTGCTCGTGCTATGCTCGAGTTTGAGAAGCTCTTGGCTGAAGTGTTCGAGCAGTGGAGATGGGATAGAAGACTAATTCTTCATGAGGTGTGAATAGGCAAGTGAAGTTGTCAGTTCTGGCCGGGTCGGAGTTGTTAGTCTGGGTATGGCAGCGATTGAAAATAAAAGGGGGAGCCGGCGACAGAGCCGAAACAAGGAGAAGGAAAAGGAGGTGCGGCTGTGAAGATAAAGAAGGCGAGAACGACTGATTTCATCGTGGTGACGGCGCGATTGTTATTGGTTTATCTTTCTAATCTCTTAGTCATTTATTTTGTATGGGTTTTGAGAAACCCATAACTATGTTCTAATTTCTTTGTAACTAGGGTTTATGTTGAAACCACTTTGGAGCATTAGACCACCTTGATTGAAAACATATATGGTTTTGAGGCTATTTTGATTTGAATAAATTAATTTCATGATGTTATTTATTGATTAATCGAAATATGAGTTGTCGCTTCACCGGTTTTGTATAACCTTTGCGCATAATTGTTAGGATCGAAAATATATTTGTCTACTTATTTTATATTCCATGCTTGGGTTAAATCTTTTGATGGGATATGCTTAGAATATCCGGGTATTATTTGTGAACCTATAATTAGTTTCGTATAACTTTCTCGCTAACGCAATTTGATGGTGCATGCTTTGGTTCAATCTTTTGATGTGCCATGCTTAGGGTGTCCCAGTGATATTTGCGATTCTAATAAGTATAATAGGTGATGTTGATAGAACGAACGATAAATAATTCATGGATTATATTTCATTTCAGTAATTGAGTAGAAGTTGTGGTGGATACTATAAACCCTGGTTACCGACTTTCTCATTGGATTCATTCTTGTAGTTTAGTTTAATTTTCGTATTTCATTTTCAATCCTAAGAACCCAAAAATATTATTTCGTGTTAGTTTTATTAGAGATAGTGATTACGGTATTTCCACTGCTCCCTGTGGGTTCGTCCCGTACTTGCCTCTGTCTACTAGTTGGACACCGTGCGATTGCGGTATATATAAATAGGCATCTCCGGATCCTATCAATTTTTGGCGCCGCTGCCGGGGAGCGGTTGTGGAATATTGTGATTGGTATTTTTGATTTTGTAAATATCTTTTTATTTTTATTCTTTGTACAATTTTTATTTATTTATTATTTTTTTTTTAGGATTTCTTTTTTCCTTTTGACTTGTTTTGTGCTTCAGAATTTTATTTCAGGAGCCTTTTTGAGAACGATGAGTGTTTTGCGCGAGACGTCGGCTATGACGCTTGGAGAATACATGTATGGGTCACGGTATAAGGAAGTTCTTGCTTATAATCGTCTCAGGTATGGAACTTAAAATCCACGTAATTTCGCTATGGGTGGTTATTCAGATGAGTATCAACCCCAATACCATGAGGGTGAAAAGAAACTTGATACTAGAAGTGATTTTAGGAATTATGATACCGATATAATATCTGAATCTATTGTATCTTACACAACTCATGATCTAACCGATTATTTGTCTATTCAAAAGGTCGAGAGTTGTGTTAGAGATGCCATTTATTCAGATAATGATGAATTAGAAGAACCTGTCTATACAGAAGATACTATTGTTGAGTCTAACGACTTAGAGACAATAGACATTCGTAATGAGATACCTTCTAGTCATTTGAATAACGAGATTCCTATAAGTCACTTAGTTGCAGATAATAATGAGACGATTATTCATGATATTGTTGCTCCATCGAGTTCCTCTTTCGCTGATCCATCTTGTGATTTTATGAATGCAGATGTGAATGTTGAACATATTAACACTGGTCAGATAACTTGTACCGATGATTTTGAGCCTTTATCTGTTTGTTTAGCACACTTTGCTGATTCGGATGACCCGATGCTTATTGGTATTGTCAATGCATTGCGACTTCCAATAGTTAATCAAGGTAACTCACCAACGGAAGTCATTTCCGTGGACTTAGAACCAGACTTAAGAGTTACTGATGAATCACTAGATGCATGTTTAAACCATTGTGCCGAGTTGGATGATTTTATACCTTTTTACGTTGTCAATGCATTGATTCCTATGATTTCTAGGGAAGATAACGTGTCGACCGAACGTATTTCAGCTGATTTAGAACCTGATTTAGAGTGTGCTTCTCGAATAGAAACTAATATGGATTCTATGTCGGTTGTCCATGTGAGTGATTTACTTATCTCGACTAAGGATTGTTTTCTATTAGGAATGGACTTACACATCTTTTTGGAATTTTATAGTGTTTGAAGGTTCATATTTACAACTGACCTGATTCGTTGGATTGATCCCCAACTTTTCAGACTTTATATATATGCTTTACTGCTTACTTTGGTGCAACCTCACCTTGTTTGAGGTTCTTTATGTGCGCAAGCAGGGATACAAAGATTATGCTTTATGGGAGTCAACCTATACGATTTCGCTTCATGGGAGTCAACCCATCAGATTTGTTTTCTTTCCTTTATCTTTATTTGTTTGCTTGAACTTCCCATCTTAATTATTATGTTGGATGACTCGATTACATTGAGGACAATGTAACGTTTAAGTGTGGGGGAGTGGCATTTTCGTTAGTTAAAAAAAAGATGACCAGCTGTGTAGCGGGTCTAAAAAAAAAGAGAATTTTTTTTTGAATATCATGACCAGCTGTATAGCGGGTCTAAAAAAGCAAAAAAA
>NC_039368.1:57275476-57276201 GCF_003573695.1 Papaver somniferum | reverse complement strand
AAAAAAAAAAATGACCAGCTGTGTAGCGGGTCTAAAAAAAATAAAAAAAAATTGTAATTTGATTGTTTAGGTTATGACCAGCTGTGTAGCAGGTCTTTTCTATGTTATTTTCTATGACCAGCTGTGTAGCGGGTCCTGGTATGGTATTTCAAATTTTCATTTTATGACCAGCTGTGTAGCGGGTCTAATTCTCTCTGATAATATGACCAGTTGTGTAGCGGGTCAATTCTCTGTTTTGCTCGAGGACTAGCAAAATATAAGTGTGGGGGTGTTGATAAGCACGTAAGTGCTACATTTTTTACCCATATTTATATTAGCTAGGACTCGATATTTTGGCTAATAATATCATTTTAGTGCTTTTGTAGAAAGTACAAGTGAATTTGATCTACCGGAAGAATAACGACTAAATGGAGGCTTAAATAGCATTTGCGACAATCTTGCCAAAGTGCCGTGTCATTTCATGTTTGCTGGAATCACCAAAGCGCATCACTGCTGGGAACTCAAGAAGCAAAGCAAAGCAAAGGATTGTCTTGGTTTGTTGAAACGAGCCAGGCCCATTTGGAGTTAGAAGATGTGGCCTCCACTACAACCACAATCTGACTTAGGAGATTTATATAGTGCAGAGAGACATTGACAATGAAGATGTAATGGCTGGAATGTTTCTTCATTTCCGGTCACCAGAGTTCAATAACTACAATGGGTTACGGATAAAAATGGCGTTGAGT
>NC_039368.1:57275154-57275466 GCF_003573695.1 Papaver somniferum | reverse complement strand
TGTTATTGGTTTATCTTTCTAATCTCTTAGTCATTTATTTTGTATGGGTTTTGAGAAACCCATAACTATGTTCTAATTTCTTTGTAACTAGGGTTTATGTTGAAACCACTTTGGAGCATTAGACCACCTTGATTGAAAACATATATGGTTTTGAGGCTATTTTGATTTGAATAAATTAATTTCATGATGTTATTTATTGATTAATCGAAATATGAGTTGTCGCTTCACCGGTTTTGTATAACCTTTGCGCATAATTGTTAGGATCGAAAATATATTTGTCTACTTATTTTATATTCCATGCTTGGGTTAAAT
>NC_039368.1:57273127-57275144 GCF_003573695.1 Papaver somniferum | reverse complement strand
TAGGACTCGATATTTTGGCTAATAATATCATTTTAGTGCTTTTGTAGAAAGTACAAGTGAATTTGATCTACCGGAAGAATAACGACTAAATGGAGGCTTAAATAGCATTTGCGACAATCTTGCCAAAGTGCCGTGTCATTTCATGTTTGCTGGAATCACCAAAGCGCATCACTGCTGGGAACTCAAGAAGCAAAGCAAAGCAAAGGATTGTCTTGGTTTGTTGAAACGAGCCAGGCCCATTTGGAGTTAGAAGATGTGGCCTCCACTACAACCACAATCTGACTTAGGAGATTTATATAGTGCAGAGAGACATTGACAATGAAGATGTAATGGCTGGAATGTTTCTTCATTTCCGGTCACCAGAGTTCAATAACTACAATGGGTTACGGATAAAAATGGCGTTGAGTATCTTTGGTGGATTGAACAGTTGCTACTGGTGCTACTTCTATGGTCATGGTTATGAATAAATAATTGCAGGCAGCGGTGGAGTTTATACTCTCAAGCTGCTGTTGGCTGTGGTGGCATGATAGCTACGAGAAGGCGCTGAGAAGACAAGGATCTGTGACTGGAGAGGGTTCTGGCTCAAGTAAAAGAACTAGGTTAGAGTTAACCAGTTTTTTTTGCAGTCAGGGAAGCAACGTTGAGAACAACAACGGAGTTTCGGGATTCGGTTATGCAACAACAGCAGATGGAATTAGAGTTCGATGGGGTTTCGTGGACAGACAGTATCTGGCAGTGGAAATGGTGTACTCGAGTCTATGAGGTGATTTCTATGGCTGATTGATCGAATGAAAGAAGCTGCTACACATATTGAAATTGAGTTGGTTGTGGCGGAAGTATAGAAATGAGATGATTGCAACTGGTGGCAGTAAACATTCTTGCAATGGACGAATTTTCTGATGGTGTACGAAGTGAGTTCTCAAGCTGGTGTTGGTCGTGAATGGAGATGAGAAGTGACGGAAGTTGGTGTGGTGACTGATGGTGTTGGTTAATGGTAATCTGTCCGAGCTGATTCGTGTAATTTAGAGTCGTTGCACGAACCATGGCAACCAGTGGGGTGAAGAGTTAGATGCTCTGACTGAATTTGGAAAGTGATGCTGTTGCCGGAAGCTCGACAACAACGAACTGAAGCTGAGATTATTTGAGAAGAATGGGTGTGCGAAATTGTAGCTGAGATTGTTATTGGCTGAGCTGTGAAGTCGTGTCCGAGATAGAGACAGTGATGCTGGTGGTTATCAAATGGAGTTGGTTGCAGGCAGTGGCTCAACTGAATCTCTTGGGTTGTGCTCGAGTGGAGAAGGTCAGAAAAATGGTTTTGTAGCCGTGAATAAGAATGAAGTATACGCTGGTATTTACGTAGAACCGACAGAATGAAGATTTCTGGGGTAGTGAGATGTTCAGAGAAGTTTCACTCGGTTACGGAGGCTGTAAAGAGAGCTCGGAAATTGGAGGACATGGAAGAAACATAAGCTGTGCAGTGGCCTGCTCGATAAAATCAAGCAGGTGAAGAAAGTTCTTTGGCAGACACAGAACGGTGTTAAGGCAGTTGGTTCTGATGGTTGAAACTGGGGTTGTCGTGAACGGAAATGGGAAGATCTTCGGACGAGAATAAGGATGCATAGAAGCTTCGAATCATCAGGTGATGATGTATTTCGTCTTCCATTATCAAGAGAAAAACAACAAGCTTATCCACTACAATGTAGTGCTCGGCAGATGCAAATGGAGACGGGTCAAGCTTTAAATCAATCTAACATATAGCTGGGGTTCGCAATAGATTTGTTGTACAACAACAATGGAGGAATTTCTTGAGAGAGTAAAAGCATGCAGTGGTGAACTGAGTTCGATGGTTGCTGGCAGTTGCATATCGAAGGCCAGCTGAAGGTGTGATAAGACATCATCGACGGAGTAATGGGGGTACGAGATTGCGAAGAAGCTTGAAGTGGCTGAAGTAATTGAAGGCAGAAATGAATACTGTTGAATGTTACATTAAGGAGAAGCGGGATTTGGACGTGACTGA
>NC_039368.1:57272721-57273117 GCF_003573695.1 Papaver somniferum | reverse complement strand
CGATTATTCATGATATTGTTGCTCCATCGAGTTCCTCTTTCGCTGATCCATCTTGTGATTTTATGAATGCAGATGTGAATGTTGAACATATTAACACTGGTCAGATAACTTGTACCGATGATTTTGAGCCTTTATCTGTTTGTTTAGCACACTTTGCTGATTCGGATGACCCGATGCTTATTGGTATTGTCAATGCATTGCGACTTCCAATAGTTAATCAAGGTAACTCACCAACGGAAGTCATTTCCGTGGACTTAGAACCAGACTTAAGAGTTACTGATGAATCACTAGATGCATGTTTAAACCATTGTGCCGAGTTGGATGATTTTATACCTTTTTACGTTGTCAATGCATTGATTCCTATGATTTCTAGGGAAGATAACGTGTCGACCGAAC
>NC_039368.1:57206476-57272711 GCF_003573695.1 Papaver somniferum | reverse complement strand
ATAGAAGCTTCGAATCATCAGGTGATGATGTATTTCGTCTTCCATTATCAAGAGAAAAACAACAAGCTTATCCACTACAATGTAGTGCTCGGCAGATGCAAATGGAGACGGGTCAAGCTTTAAATCAATCTAACATATAGCTGGGGTTCGCAATAGATTTGTTGTACAACAACAATGGAGGAATTTCTTGAGAGAGTAAAAGCATGCAGTGGTGAACTGAGTTCGATGGTTGCTGGCAGTTGCATATCGAAGGCCAGCTGAAGGTGTGATAAGACATCATCGACGGAGTAATGGGGGTACGAGATTGCGAAGAAGCTTGAAGTGGCTGAAGTAATTGAAGGCAGAAATGAATACTGTTGAATGTTACATTAAGGAGAAGCGGGATTTGGACGTGACTGAAATGATATTGCTCGTGCTATGCTCGAGTTTGAGAAGCTCTTGGCTGAAGTTTTCGAGCAGTGGAGATGGGATAGAAGACTAATTCTTCATGGGGTGTGAATAGGCAAGTGAAGTTGTCAGTTCTGGCCGGGTCGGAGTTGTTAGTCTGGGTATGGCAACGATGGAAAATAAAAGGGGGAGCCGGCGACAGAGCCGAAACAAGGAGAAGGAAAAGGAGGTGCGGCTGTGAAGATAAAGAAGGCGAGAACGACTGATTTCATCGTGGTGACGGCGCGAATGTTATTGGTTTATCTTTCTAATCTCTTAGTCATTTATTTTGTATGGGTTTTGAGAAACCCATAACTATGTTCTAATTTCTTTGTAACTAGGGTTTATGTTGAAACCACTTTGGAGCATTAGACCACCTTGATTGAAAACATATATGGTTTTGAGGCTATTTTGATTTGAATAAATTAATTTCATGATGTTATTTATTGATTAATCGAAATATGAGTTGTCGCTTCACCGGTTTTGTATAACCTTTGCGCATAATTGTTAGGATCGAAAATATATTTGTCTACTTATTTTATATTCCATGCTTGGGTTAAATATTTTGATGGGATATGCTTAGAATAGCCGTGTATTATTTGTGAACCTATAATTAGTTTCGTATACCTTTCTCGCTAACGCAATTTGATGGTGCATGCTTTGGTTCAATCTTTTGATGTGCCATGCTTAGGGTGTCCCAGTGATATTTGCGATTCTAATACGTATAATAGGTGATGTCGATAGAACGAACGATAAATAATTCATGGATTATATTTCATTTCAGTAATTGAGTAGAAGTTGTGGTGGATACTATAAACCCTGGTTACCGACTTTCTCATTGGATTCATTCTTGTAGTTTAGTTTAATTTTCGTATTTCATTTTCAATCCTAAGAACCCAAAAATATTATTTCGTGTTAGTTTTATTAGAGATAGTGATTACGGTATTTCCACTGCTCCCTGTGGGTTCGACCCGTACTTGCCTCTGTCTAATAGTTGGACACCGTGCGATTGCGGTATATATAAATAGGCATCTCCGGATCCTATCAATTTTTGGCGCCGCTGCCGGGGAGCGGTTGTGGAATATTGTGATTGGTATTTTTGATTTTGTAAATATCTTTTTACTTTTATTCTTTGTACAATTTTTATTTATTTATTATTTTTTTGTTAGGATTTCTTTTTCCTTTTGACTTGTTTTGTGCTTCAGAATTTTATTTCAGGAGCCTTTTTGAGAACGATGAGTGTTTTGCGCGAGACGTCGGCTATGACGCTTGGAGAATACATGTATGGGTCACGGTATAAGAAGTTCTTGCTTATAATCGTCTCAGGTATGGAACTTAAAATCCACGTAATTTCGCTATGGGTGGTTATTCAGATGAGTATCAACCCCAATACCATGAGGGTGAAAAGGAACTTGATACTAGAAGTGATTTTAGGAATTATGATACCGATATAATATCTGAATCTATTGTATCTTACACAACTCATGATCTAACCGATTATTTGTCTATTCAAAAGGTCGAGAGTTGTGTTAGAGATGCCATTTATTCAGATAATGATGAATTAGAAGAACCTGTCTATACAGAAGATACTATTGTTGAGTCTAACGACTTAGAGACAATAGACATTCGTAATGAGATACCTTCTAGTCATTTGAATAACGAGATTCCTATAAGTCACTTAGTTGCAGATAATAATGAGGCGATTATTCATGATATTGTTGCTCCATCGAGTTCCTCTTTCGCTGATCCATCTTGTGATTTTATGAATGCAGATGTGAATGTTGAACATATTAACACTGGTCAGATAACTTGTACCGATGATTTTGAGCCTTTATCTGTTTGTTTAGCACACTTTGCTGATTCGGATGACCCGATGCTTATTGGTATTGTCAATGCATTGCGACTTCCAATAGTTAATCAAGGTAACTCACCAACGGAAGTCATTTCCGTGGACTTAGAACCAGACTTAAGAGTTACTGATGAATCACTAGATGCATGTTTAAACCATTGTGCCGAGTTGGATGATTTTATACCTTTTTACGTTGTCAATGCATTGATTCCTATGATTTCTAGGGAAGATAACGTGTCGACCGAACATATTTCAGCTGATTTAGAACCTGATTTAGAGTGTGCTTCTCGAATAGAAACTAATATGAATTCTATGTCGGTTGTCCATGTGAGTGATTTACTTATCTCGACTAAGGATTGTTTTCTATTAGGAATGGACTTACACATCTTTTTGGAATTTTATAGTGTTTGAAGGTTCATATTTACAACTGACCTGATTCGTTGGATTGATCCCCAACTTTTCAGACTTTATATATATGCTTTGTTGCTTACTTTGGTGCAACCTCACCTTGTTTGAGGTTCTTTATGTGCGCAAGCAGGGATACAAAGATTATGCTTTATGGGAGTCAACCTATACGATTTCGCTTCATGGGAGTCAACCCATCAGATTTGTTTTCTTTCCTTTATCTTTATTTGTTTGCTTGAACTTCCCATCTTAATTATTATGTTGGATGACTCGATTACATTGAGGACAATGTAACGTTTAAGTGTGGGGGAGTGGCATTTTCGTTAGTTAAAAAAAAGATGACCAGCTGTGTAGCGGGTCTAAAAAAAAAGAGAATTTTTTTTTTGAATATCATGACCAGCTGTATAGCGGGTCTAAAAATGCAAAAAAAAAAAAAATGACCAGCTGTGTAGCGGGTCTAAAAAAAAATTGTAATTTGATTGTTTGGGTTATGACCAGTTGTGTAGCGGGTCTTTTCTATGGTATTTTCTATGACCAGTTGTGTAGCGGGTCTTGGTATGGTATTTCAAATTTTCATTTTATGACCAGCTGTGTAGCGGGTCTAACTCTCTCTTATGATATGACCAGCTCTGTAGCGGGTCAATTCTCTGTTTTGCTCGAGGACTAGCAAAATATAAGTGTGGGGGTGTTGATAAGCACGTAAGTGCTACATTTTATACCCATATTTATATTAGTTAGGACTCGATATTTTGGCTAATAATATCATTTTAGTGCTTTTGTAGAAAGTACAAGTGAATTTGATCTACCGGAAGAATAACGACTAAATGGAGGCTTAAATAGCATTTGCGACAATCTTGCCAAAGTGCCGTGTCATTTCATGTTTGCTGGAATCACCAAAGCGCATCACTGCTGGGAACTCAAGAAGCAAAGCAAAGCAAAGGATTGTCTTGGTTTGTTGAAACGAGCCAGGCCCATTTGGAGTTAGAAGATGTGGCCTCCACTACAACCACAATCTGACTTAGGAGATTTATATAGTGCAGAGAGACATTGACAATGAAGATGTAATGGCTGGAATGTTTCTTCATTTCCGGTCACCAGAGTTCAATAACTACAATGGGTTACGGATAAAAATGGCGTTGAGTGTCTTTGGTGGATTGAACAGTTGCTACTGGTGCTACTTCTATGGTCATGGTTATGAATTATACTCTCAAGCTGCTGTTGGCTGTGGTGGCATGATAACTACGAGAAGGCGCTGAGAAGACAAGGAGCTGTGACTGGAGAGGGTTCTGGCTCAAGTAAAAGAACTAGGTTAGAGTTAACCAGTTTTTTTTGCAGTCAGGGAAGCAACGTTGAGAACAACAACGGAGTTTCGGGATTTGGTTATGCAACAACAGCAGATGGAATTAGAGTTCGATGGGGTTTCGTGGAAAGACAGTATCTGGCAGTGGAAATGGTGTACTCAGGTCTATGAGGTGATTTCTATGGCTGATTGATCGAATGAAAGAAGCTGCTACACATATTGAAATTGAGTTGGTTGTGGCGGAAGTATAGAAATGAGATGATTGTAACTGGTGGCAGTAAACATTCTTGCATGGGACGAATTTTCTGATGGTGTACGAAGTGAGTTCTCAAGCTGGTGTTGGTCGTGAATGGAGATGAGAAGTGACGGAAGTTGGTGTGGTGACTGATGGTGTTGGTTAATGGTAATCTGTCCGAGCTGATTCGTGTAATTTGGAGTCGTTGCACGAACCATGGCAACCAGTGGGGTGAAGAGTTAGATGCTCTGACTGAATTTGGAAAGTGATGCTGTTGCCGGAAGCTCGACAACAACGAACTGAAGCTGAGATTATTTGAGAAGAATGGGTGTGCGAAATTGTAGCTGAGATGGTTATTGGCTGAGCTGTGAAGTCGTGTCCGAGATAGAGACAGTGATGCTGGTGGTTATCAAATGGAGTTGGTTGCAGGCAGTGGCTCAACTGAATCTCTTGGGTTGTGCTCGAGTGGAGAAGGTCAGAGAAATGGTTTTGTAGCCGTGAATAAGAATGAATTGGTATACGCTGGTATTTACGTAGAACCGACAGAATGAAGATTTCTGGGGTAGTGAGATGTTCAGAGAAGTTTCACTCGGTTACGGTGGCTGTAAAGAGAGCTCGGAAATTGGAGGACATGGAAGAAACATAAGCTGTGCAGTGGCCTGCTCGATAAAATCAAGCAGGTGAAGAAAGTTCTTTGGCAGACACAGAACGGTGTTAAGGCAGTTGGTTCAGATGGTTATTTATTGATTAATCGAAATATGAGTTGTCGATTCACCGGTTTTGTATAACCTTTGTGCATAATTGTTAGGATCGAAAATATATTTGTCTACTTATTTGATATTCCATGCTTGGGTTAAATCTTTGATGGGATATGCTTAGAATAGCCGGGTATTATTTGTGAACCTATAATTAGTTTCGTATAACTTTCTCGCTAACGAAATTTGATGGTGCATGCTTTGGTTCAATCTTTTGATATGCCATGCTTAGGGTGTCCCAGTGATATTTGCGATTCTAATACGCATAATAGGTGATGTCGATAGAACGAACGATAAATAATTCATGGATTATATTTCATTTCAGTAATTGAGTAGAAGTTGTGGTGGATACTATAAACCCTGGTTACCGACTTTCTCATTGGATTCATTCTTGTAGTTTAGTTTAATTTTCGTATTTCATTTTCAATCCTAAGAACCCAAAAATATTATTTCGTGTTAGTTTTATTAGAGATAGTGATTACGGTATTTCCACTGCTCCCTGTGGGTTCGACCCGTACTTGCCTCTGTCTACTAGTTGGACACCGTGCGATTGCGGTATATATAAATAGGCATCTCCGGATCCTATCACATAACAACCTTTGCCAGACGCCTTATTAATTCTCTCCATCTCGGCTGTCAAGATATTGGAAATTGTTGTCTCCTCTGTTGAAAGCTCTTTAGAGAAGTTACCTTTGATGGGGAGATGCAACAAAGTAACTACATCCTCCAAGGTAATAGTAAACTCTCCCCATCTGCATATGAAGGTGTGAGTTGGAATGCACCAGCGAGCAAGTAGAGCTACAATACCTCGTGCGTCATGAAAAATGAACAAATCTCCAGATGCTTGGATAGCTCTGGTCACCTGTGCTCTATCCAACATGCCTCTAACGCGAGGAAAACCCAGCATGTGTCTCGCCTCGCCCACCCATAGAATTTTTCTAAAGATTGAATTCTATAATCGATGCAAGGAAAAGGCCTCATTCAAGACAAAATCGAATGGCTGCTTGAGGAGTCACCAGATTCTTCTGAACGACCTCTCTAGGATTTATCAAAAGGCGAAATGGTGGAGATTGAAGACGTTTTTCAGTTCCCTGTTGAACCGCGAAAAATGTATCATCTATGTCTGGAACGTTTTTTAGCCCAGGAGTTTCTTTTTCTTCTTCACCTGTGGAAGTCTCATCCATACATGTATTGTCTCTGGAAGCATCATTTTACTGGGAGTCAGACATCCTTGTGAAGTAGCTGTAATGTGCACAAAGCATTCTACTTCAGTGTATCATCATACAAGGTGAAAACTTCGACAATATGATGGAGTTATATAATCTGACAGCAGAATACTTATGCAGACATCTACAAAAATGGTAATTCTTAACTCATGAACATAATTTTCATAGTACAAACATCCACAGATGGGCTATGAAATTTACACCAAGACATTATTTCATCATAAATAAATTGTCTAATTTCGAGGGTTATTCAAAACCCATGTTTTGATTTTACGAAATAATAATTAACGTGAATAACTCACCTAAATTTCCAATTTTTTTATCTAACATGAGCGAACTCACATAAATAAATATATGGCATTATATTTTATATAATATGTCACGGTCTCATAATAAAAAAAAATCTCTTCCTTCGTATGATCGTTTTTCTTTGAAACGAAGGTTTCTTTCGGTTTTGTGAAAAGATCACATCTTTTAAGATAAAGTTTTGGTTTCATTGAAAGCTCATAAACAAAATTTTATCACTGGACACAGGTCTATTTCAAAAGAAAAATCTCTCTCAGGTTAGGGATTATTGTTAGTCTCTTGAACTAATGATCGAACGAACATACGTTTAATAAAACAAGAGTTTTCAACAAAACTCACACTCATATATACACATGTATAAAATTTTAACATGATCAAAGCATGAACAACTCATGAAATCAGCAAGCAAAAAAAAAATACATGGTTGGTGTCGGCCGGAGTATGGCCGGCCGGTGGTCGGACGACACTGATGATCAGCAAAATTCCGGCGATCTGTGTCCTGCTTCCTTCTAAGCTCGGACGTGAGGGTGATGAAAATAGGAGGGTGGTGGTCGGTCGTGAGGATAGAAATAAAAAAAAAAGGGATTAATCCCTTTTATATCAAATTTTATTTCCAAAACCTAATTTCACAAGGATTTCCTTATTTGGGCCCCGCACGTGAATCCTAAACCGACCAAGGTTCCACCACCAAATCAACGGTTCTACACGAATTTATGCTCGTTGGGTGACGCTCTATTATGCCACTGGGGTTTTCATTCAAACCATGGTTTGCTCATTCAGTCAAAATCCGGTAACGTCTTATCTTATGACTAAGTTCAATTACTTATTTTATCTGCAACTGTAAAATCACCATTCAGTGCTGACTGAGGAACATGACTGTCCCTCACTAAGCAGGGGACTCAATGTAGATGGTAGATTTTCAACAAGGGTTAAAATCATAAAACCATAATTATACATGCTCCTGATCCGGCAGTCAGATGAGTATTGAGGCTCATGTCTCTCATTGAAGCATGAAAGCTCATGCCATAAAATCTCTGAATGAGAATGTTGTCTCTCAGAGTATATGAAGATGTGTAGTCTCTCAGCTAGGCGACGACACATCTCATGAATACTGAGCAATTCTAGTAATTATTTTTATATAGAATCGAAAGATTGGGCGGCTCCTAGACAGCATGCCTGCTAGTATAGAGCAATAACGTCTTCAGGATGTAACAAGGTTTTTGCTGACTATATAAGAGAAATATGATGTTTTAACAAGCTTGTATCTCTCAATTTCTCATATAATTAATGCTCATAGATAGCATGCCTGCTAGTATAGATCCATCAGTTAATTATCTATAATCGTTAACTGAATATTCAACAATATTCTACGATTCTTCGTAATATTTCATCACTTCAGTTTGTGGTTCTTCCCAGCAGAATTCCATGGGTTAGTGATAAACATTCAACTTACGGGCATCTGAGCAGCTCTCGAGTAAGCCCCGACCAAAATGGTGCAAGTGTACTCAGCAATAATGCACAAACGAGCACCTGAATGCACAAACGAGCATTCCAAAACACGAAGGAACGATGAACCTATGCAAAATAGGAAGAAAATAATAAATAGTAAAATATTAATCGAGGCGCTGGGATACTGGGATTACCGGCCGGCCGGTCGTGCTGTGGCCAGTCCCACGCCCAATTTTATATTTTATCATATTTTTATTATTTTCCCTGATCTCATGAAAATCCCTTCATTTGAGCAAATCTCCTTCGTCTCAAGGAAACTCCCCAGTCTCATGGTGTTTCCTCGTATCAAAGAAATAATAATAAACTAGGAAAGATGTCGTGGGACCGGTCTCACTAGCCGGACGGTCATGCCCTATCCGTGGCCGGTCCCACACCTCATGACTCCTTATTATTTTATTATTATTTCCCTCATCCCATGAAAATTCCTTGAATTCATGAAATTTCCCTCAAGTCATGGAAATAATGTAAAATTAGGGAAACTCGTGGGACCGGGCCCTAGCCGGCCGGTCATGTCGTAGCCGGTCCCACACTCTCCTTATTTTATTATTATTATTTTTTATGTTTCCCTCATCTCATGGAAACTCCCTGATTTCAACAAACCTTTTCGATTTTATGATATTTCCCTAAAATCATGAAAAATTACATAAATATGGGAAGAGTGCCTTGGAACCGTGCTCATTGGCCGGCCGACCATGCCCTAGCCATAGCCGGTCCCACATTTCATCAATCCCAATTTTATTATTATTATTATTTCCCTAATCTCATGGAAATTCCTTAATCTCATGAAATTCTTTAGTTTCATGGTATTTCCCTCACATCAGGGAAAATACATAAAATTGGGAAAAGTGTTGTGGGACCGAGCTTGCTAACTGTCCGGCCATGCCCTAGCCGTATTCGGTCCCACACCTTGCGATCTCATATTTTATTAATTATTTTTCATCATCTCATGAATTTTTCCTAGTTTCAGCAAAACTCTGGATCCTTCATATTTTCTCAAAATGTTGCTCAAACGCGCACCGGAAAATATCGAAACTCTCAGAACTGAGACACGGACATTATGGTGACACATGCATATCCCCTTGACCGACCAAGTCTGGCCCTAAGGCTTGAAAATATCCGGTCCCGAATCTTTTAATAATTTTGACCTAATTTGCTCAATTGCTCATATTAGGTCCAAACTCTTTTCAAACAACTTGGAGTTTGCTCAAATGACCATCAGCTGGTCCCATGACCACAAGGGCCGGTCTCATGCCCTCTTGGTCGGTCCCTCATCTCTCCATAATTAGGTTTTACCACCCGACGCTCACACGAGCACTATTTTAATAAATGATTAAACCAGCATTTAATCATCTTTTCACCAATTGGTCTTCAGGAGACTTTGGTATTTTGCTCACTTGAGCATCTGGGAGCTACACGGTCGATTCATCATCCTATGTAGTCGGTCCCTCCTTCATTTCATAAATGATTTTCAATAAATCATCAATTAATCATCAATTCAGCAATTGATAAAAATTAGGGTTTTGAGTTCAAGGTTCATAATTCCAGATTCAAACACTAAATTTTATGTTGATCCCATGATCAACACTCTAATTAATTATACTTGGTTTGGTCGCCAGTATTTTAATTTAATATTTATTTGGTCATGATACCAATACTTCATCAAATAAGCAATATTTGCACAGACGAGCAATATTTGCTCAGACTAAGGAATATTGGTTCAACTATCAATATTCAACAATTCATCAAATGAGCAATATTTGCTCAGATGAAAAATATTTGTTCGCACTGATGAATATTGGTTCAACTATCGATATTCAATAATTCATCAAATGAGCAACATGTGCTCAGACGAGCAATATTTGCTCAGTCCATGAATATTGGTTCAACTATCAATATTCAATATTTGTTCAGTCCACGAATATTGATTATCAACATTCAACAATTTATCGAACGAGCAACATTTGCTCATACGAGTAATATTTGTTCACCTTAACAACCAACATAATTATACCTCTATCTCAACAGACATATTCAATTCATGAGTCTCAGGACATTTGCAAAGTCACGATTCAACTCAGCAACACAAGGACTCATCGTCCCATAAAGTCAGCAACTGGCTCCACAATCACGAGATGTCAATCGTGTCACACGGGGGGATATTAACTAGGGTTTTGGTCTGGCGGTCTACGGAACGTGTGTTCATACACAGGATGAGAATGTGGGCAAGTCGTGCAATCAGTTGGAGGAGTTAGCAAAGTAGTGAGTGGAAATTTAACCAAGTTTCGCACGATGAGAAATTGGTTTCAACACGATTTTCACTTCCCCACTCTTTAACTTCAGCAACTGTCACACTTAATGGGATCATGATGTTTTCAATTCAGCAATATAAAAGGCCTCTGAATCATGATTTAAAGGGACGACATTCATCTAGACAAGAATTTATTGACAATTTCACACAGACAATCTTTCGTCTACACAAACTCATCGTCTGAGCAATCACTCTCAACTGAGTAAATTCAATCATTCAGAACCTTATTACGCAGAATACACAACACACCTACAATCTCGATCACCATTGATCTCACACATTTCTCAGCTTCCCTCCTACAGATCAAACCATCCTCTCTTGTGACCGAATTGACTCTGGAACGGCCATTGTCTTGGTTTATGCCAGAATCCTACAGATTGATCTCTCGAACTTAAACCACTCCCTTCTTGCAGTGCATCTGTGTGAGGTTGAGAATTCGCTCAGTTCAAGGAGTTTCCGCACGGTCATATCCTCAATTCCGTAAAAACCATCAAATCGTTTTTCCCCATCTACAATATTACTTATTAAGAATTGTGCATCATATGCTCACATGTAAACCAAGGAGGTCGTGAACATTCAATAACCGAGTTCAATAACACTCAAGACTTAAACTATGAATCATGATCAAAAGAGATTTAATGCTCAAAGTTGTCTTAGAAGTGTTAGAGAGTGTTTTTATAATTCCAACCATATTATAGAAATATTTTGTATGCATTTGAAAAATATTTGGCAGGAACCCAACCCTAAACTATGAAAGAAGGACCTAAAAGATAGTTCGTGAACTTTAGCCTTTATGGAATGCAAACCAGTTTGAAAACCATCCTTTTAAAATGGTGTCCATGAACTTTTCAGTTATTATGCAAACCCTTCAGTCCATGAAATCATGAGTTTCCATGTTACATGTACCTTCTTGTAGACGTCGATATTCGGTAAGCTTGTTTTGTCCATAACTTCTTCGTCCTAACTCGGAATGACCTCATTCTTTTTGCATTCTTTTTGTAATTGGATTCTATCTAATATGATGAAGATAAATATTTATTTTGAAGGAGTTAAGCTTGGTTTTGGCCTGTCTCTTGATTTTAAGCATCTTTGCTCCTTTTCGTCACACTTCTTCCACTTCTCATCGACTTGGGTACTTGGATACTTGCAATACTTCTCTTCTTAGATCTTTTTAACACCTTGTAGCTTATTTTAGTTTGAATCACCTAAAAGATACAAATAAGAGAAAACAAGAGTAATAACAAGAATACATGCAAGAATAATAGTCAACATGATATGTGCGCCCTAATTATTTTGATTTCCTCACCGTATTCATAATATGGAATTTCTTGGTGAGGATGAACTTTCAAAATAATAAAGTTGTGTTGTGGTGAACAATGTCTTATCACCACAGGTGGTTGAAACAAACTTTTCCGCATCTATGGATTTTTCACCATCTATAGTTTTTGGCTTATTTCGTTTCTTCTTCCACCAATTCGTGCATTTGACTTTTGGATTATCATGAAAGAGATCACTTTTAGATCCATTCATATCTGAACCCATATTTTCCAAGAATTTTTTAACTTCCAATATCATGGATTTTGCCTTTTCCATAGTCATGGAGTTTTCTGGGAGATCATTCATATTAACACTCAAAACATCGTTGACTTTCTTAGGTACCCACTTTTGAGTGCGTTTAGGAATAACAGGAACCTTCTTCCCATTATTTTCATCAAGGTTTCTCGAAGAGAATCGATTGAATATTCTTTTGCAATTTAGTCTTTCTCCAATTGGGAGCATCAAATCTTGTCTTCGTCATTACAAAGTTAACCTTTTGATAATCATTACAATTTTGAAAAGGCTTTGTATTACGTTTATAGGCAAATCTTGTTTTATTACAGCACTGATTCCTTTGCCCAAAGGTTGGAAAATTACAACCTGTGATATTAAGGGGATTAACCTTAACATATGATCTAGGTTTCATAACTTCTTGTGGTACATGCAGGTGACCTTTATTTCCGCAATACTAGCAAATATAAGTAATGTTATTACCTGGATTCGTGTGTTCTGGCTTTAGAGGTTGATATATTTTGATGCTTCGAACCTTAACTGTCGGTGTACGTATTTCACTATTTCCATCAGTGGAAACCTTTGGTAGAGAAGAATCACCAGCCTTGACAAATTTTACCTCTTTGTTAATACTTGGAGCATCTATTCCCTTATATCCCAATCCAGGTGTATCACGATGATTTTTACTTTCTCCTAGCATAGTGGTTAATTTCAAGTCCTCTTCCAATATCTTGATTTTATCAAGAGCAGCAGTTAAGTCAGCCTCAAGACATTTTTCTATGTCTTCAAAACTAATTTGTTGAGAGTTAATCCTTTCTTCGATTCTGCAAGTTTCTCTTCCAACAAAAAGTATTTTTGATAAAGACTATGACATTCAAGTGACTTCTTACCTAAGTCTTCCTCATAATCTTTGAGGATTGATTCTTTAGAGCGATCTGAAACAAAAATACCTGCGTAAATTCTTCTCAATTTCTTGTTTCCTCGACAGAGATGGGTCATAAGAGGAGTCACATAAGGAGTCGTCAACTTTTCAATTGTGAAAAGACGAGGGTACACAAATATACCTCAATATAAAACTTTTCCTACCTATATGTCCTTTCTCCAAAAGTGATTGTCTATTTACTAAGTCGAGACAATACAACTAATCGGTTCACACTTCGTGTGATCGTCTAAGGATACGAAATCGAGACAATACAACAACAAAGTATGTTTACTTGATAAAAAGGTTCGGACTTAACCAAACACAATAGGATTACTTATCAAGTAAATAAGAATTAACGCTTTTGTATTTTACTTCTAATTATAATAAAGACAATTATATTTGCGGAAATATAAAAGTAAAAGACGCAACAAGATTTTGTTAATGAGGAAACCGAAAATGCAGAAAAACCCTGAGACCTTGTCCAGAATTGAATACTCTCAGGATTAAGCCGCTATACAAAATCAAACCAACTTCGTATAGTTGAGACCAAGCAACTAAACCTATAGTTCACCTAGTTACGTCTGTATTCCCACGCCTCCAACTTATGAATAAGTCACGTACTTGGAAAAATTCCTTTGGTTCGTATTCCAAACAGTAAAGGAACAACAAATATGTTTGGTAGCAACTCTTTTCAACCAAGTGATGTGAGTTCGACAAAGGCTCTTCTGTTTATCTCAATAAATTCCTTCGTCGGGTTCTTAGATCTATCTTATGATCAGCTACCAAAGGTAATTGTTAAGATTTTGCAATCAATACTTTTGATCACAAAGAATTGTATTGATGCCGACCTACACAACTAATCAATCTAATCTACCAAAAGGATAAGCCGATTATAGTTGGATCCTCTATAATCTTCTTAGATCTTCAAGTATTGTGCACATCAAAGATTATGAACCCCGAATCAGAAATCTTCAATATCTTCTTTGTCTTCAAATCTTCTTAGATCTTCAATAAACACCTGCACACAACAAATTGAATCTCTTGTGATCAATCATGCACAGAACGGGGTCTGTTAACAATGGATTATCACAAGACGTCTTTAGATATACAAACAGTCTAAAGATCCCTTTCGAAACTTCGATCTAGTTTGAGTGAATATTATATCAGAAGAGAAGATTCTCAGGCATAAACAAACTAGGTGCAATCAAATTTCAACCACCGTTAGTCAATCAAATCAATCGAAAACACAAGATAAACCGCAATTATCTAGTTTCCTACCAGCGGTACTAATAGGGCTTCTCAATCCCAAAGAAGACTTTAAACTGAGAGGCCGTAAGAGATTTCGCCTAATTAGGTTACTCTCCTCTCTGAATAGGCGGCTTCACCAGTAACAACACAATCGAGGAAGTTTGCTGTCACGAAGGATTAGTTTGTTCGAAATGCAAACTTTCATATTTATAGACAAAGAAGTTTGAACACCAAGGAATTTACAAATCCGAAAATATTCTCAAGATATGCAATATATTCCAAATTCAGTCTCCATAATTTCTAGAAATGCTCTGTCCAAAATATTGACCGGAAATCTCTTTGGAAAATCTCCAACTAGTAAATGCACATTACTAATTCTCATTTTCCTAAAATAAAATTAAAAACCTTAAATAAAAGATTCTTAACTTATTTATGTTTCGATCCTAGGATTTTCTTCCTTTAGCTATTAAGGAATAACTTTGAACGATTAAAGATTAGCGTTAGTGCACATGTTCAAAGTATGTCGACATCTTTACTTTGTAAGTCCTCTTTCATACTTACAACCTTGAAACCGATTTGCCACACTTCCAAACAAGTTTAGAATTGGTTCATCTGACTTTCAAGAACTATGTGATTGATCAAGAACACTCAATCACAAATCATGGGTTTCACGGTTCTACCAAAACAAGTTTCGGTTCTACCTCCATGTGAATACTGTGCATAGTCACACTAGCTTTCCAAAAATTCGGTTGACTAGGTACTAGGATCGGTCCCCCCACATATATATGGTATCTAACTTGTACTTGTTGCACATGTCCATAGGATCGGTTCCCCTTTATGCTAAAAACTTGTTGCAGCTCATACAAGGATCGATTCCCCGTTGTGATGTCTTGCACCTCTTACTAGGGTCGGTTCCCCTTTACCCAGAGTCGGTCATACACAAAATCACAAACTCGATCATGCCATCTCAGGTGATTACTTAAGATCGGTTTCACTAATAAAAGTCATACCAATACAAATGTCAGGCCTTTGTGAATAGTTTTACCAAAAACATAAACAAGTCATGAGCGGTTATACTAATCACACATATTGGTTGTTCACAAGAATTAATAACAATACCAATAATGCTTGGCGATTTCCTTTTCGATTCAAAAAACAAGTTCATGAATTTACTTCCTTAAAACACATGTAAAATATTGTTTCCTAGGATGAAATCCTCACCTCATACCCATACATAATCACAATAACATTTAAAGATTATGTCGATGTCTTATCTACAAAGTTTAATGGTTAACCAATAAACCTCGTATTGTATTCCTTAATACTATGTCTAACTAGAGTGTTCATGCTTCGCAGTTTTTCTTTCAATATGCATGACTTGAAAGATACGTTAGGGAATGAAACAGTTCAAGTCAAATATCACTAACCTCAAGTGGAAGGATGATGTTGTCGTTCTAGCTTCTTCACTTCTTCAAGTCTTCGGAATACTTGTAGTGTATCATATCCTAATACTTTCAATCTAACCTATACGAAGTTGACTCTAGTACATAATCAAGCGACTCTTTAAATGAGTTTTGATTCACTAACACATGACAACCAAACTTGACATACCAACGCTTGGTGGGTTGAACCGATCTATGCTCTAACAATCTTCCCCTTTGTCAATTTTATTGACAAAACTCTTACATCATATGGATAAACAAATTACAAGAATTCATTACACATACGCTTGATTCCCGAATTCAACAACACAATAACCTGTATACATCCAATCCTTAAATGCCGCTGTTGACATTATAATAACAAAGAATATTACTCCCCCTAAAGGTAAGATAGGTAGATTTTATCAATCCGCACGTCTTTGTTATTCCCTTTGTAATGGTATGTTACTCCCCCTTAGTCTATGCTTTTACTCTTTCGTTAGATAAACGTTTAGGAACTATTGTCCTTTCCCTTAGTGATACCAATCAATATAAATCAATACCAGTATCACTTGTTTCTCCCCCTTTCTGTCACAAAATGACAAAGAAACGAAAAAATAAAGGACAAACCGAAAAGGACCTCACAAATCTCAAAATAGACTCGCAACCTATAGAGTTAAGCACGAGGGTTCCACACACCATTTTTGATAACCAATATCAAAACCGAAACTACAAAGTAATTATGTTTTGATATGTTATCAAGGAAACAATTGACCGAAGCAATTTTTCCTAATAGTTTAGCAAAACAAAAATCAACTAAGCATCTTAGTTCCTTTACTAAACCGATTGTACAAATACAATCGCTTGTTCGATAAGACCAAAATAAAGATAACTCTATTTTTCTCATCAGGTTCTAATTATCCATATAACTTATACCTTTAACTTTTAAACAAGATAAGTACTAGGTTAGTTAACTAGCATTTCTTGTTAAGGAATTCGATTAGGCTTGAATAACCGAAACCTCCACTTTGATAAGTCTAACTAAGATCAGCATTAAATTAGTTTCTCTTATCCGGAATCGAATTGGACTAAACAATTCATCCCGTAAACCTTTTCTTTTGTTAATCCATAACCAATTCATACAAACCAAAATAAATCAACTTGCATAATTATTCACCTCAACCGGAAGCAATTGAAACAACATAGACATTAAAGCACCGCAATTGCACCGAAATTTTGTAAGCCTAAGCAATTGATACCACACAATAAATCAAGATAACAATAGTTTTTATTAACCGGAAACAATTGAATTACACACACATCCATACACACATAATGGAATAAAACATCAATTTTACCGAAATTTTGTTAAGCAAAAGCAATAAATATATGAAATAAAATCAGGATTTTCTTAAACAGGAAAAAGATTATCTAACAAACTCGTTACCTCAAATTTTGCATCCTCTTCTCCAATATGTTTGCATCTTCTTCCAGGGAGAATTGATATCGAAATATCATTATGTTGTCATCCTTATGCAAAATAAAAAAATAACAACAACCAACCTTTACCAGAGAAAGGTTTAAAACTGGTTTTTAACTATTGTAAGCAAAAGTTGAAAACCCTCGAAACACATATGCTTTTATGTTAAACCAAAACCGATTCAACATATTGTTTCTATCAAAACCCTTCATGATCCTTTGATAAAGCCTATCAACACGGGCTAGAACTTAATCCTGCTGAATCAAAAAGTCACCCAAACCATAAGGGTTGACAACATTATGAGATCGAATATCAAGGTAGTACAACCGAAAATAAACATCCCATAAACATACATAGCAACAAGATAAAGCATTCAGGCACATGCTATGTAAATCAAAAACTATCACAAGAAAAATTATAAATCAAATAATTTTATTCATAATATACCTAATACAATCATTGAAAGAAATCAAAAATTGATGTTTATTTCGTTTTGCAACTCGGTCCTTCGTATCAGTGCTAAATGAAGGCGGATTACTACTTTCAATCTTCAACTTGTAAATTTCTTCAAGTAGAAAACCTTGTTGCAGGTGAGAAATTTTTTGTGAAGGATTCTACAAGAGCATGTAATTCTGTCTTTTATTGAACACAAAAGTGTGTCAATGCTTCAATCCACTGATCTTTTCTCGGGGTATTCTCTCTTTCCTTCTTGCTAAGCCAATCTATCTTTTTGATTTTACCCTTAATATCAAGAAAAGATCCAGACTTAATCTTAAGTTGATCTTTCTGATCTAGCATCTTGCCAAGAGAAGATGTTGGATCCAGACTCATAGTTCGGACAGGGAATGGCCAAAGAAGGAGAAGGATCTTTTTATAATTTCCATACTTCCGAAAATATAATATTCCTAAAAATAGGAATATATCAAAATTTTCAATTACTAGATTTTATTCCCATAATCTACACATAAGTGCCTTGATTTTTCTTATTCCTCACTCAAAAATTGGCACACATGGTGAGGTAAGAATTATAATACCGATCAGGTGGTATTAGTATGAGATTTTCTCTCATTATGGAAATTTGAACACACAAAGTGTTCTTGATCTAGCATCTTATGAGAAATTATCCTCTTGTTACCTCGAACTAGCGAAGTATCTTGAGATTGACTTGGTTTGTCAATGCAACTTTTAGCAATTCTGTTTTTGAGACAGTTTTTGCATCTTGTCTTATTTTTCCCTTTTCCATTAGATGATTTAATAACATCGGAAGACATGTCCATCTTTAAAATGGGTAAATCATTAATGGAGGAGGAAGAAATAAGATTGAAAACTAATGCAATGTTAGATGTTTCCTCTTCTTCAGAATCATATGAATCAGAGCTCTCATATAGAGTTACAGCCATAGCCTAGATTCCAGTGTATTTCTTAAGATTGAGACAGTCTTTAGCAATATGACCAAACCCTTTACACTTAAAGCACTGTGGATGATATTCAACATCTTCTTCATGATCCTTTTTGACAGGAACTCGATCATGTGGGAGAAAAGATCGATGAGTATCCTTAATGAATCTCTTATTTCGCTTTTTCAAGAGATCTCGAAGCTGTCTTGTAATCAATGATAATGACTGTTCAATTTTGAAAAAGTAGGGGTACAACAACCACACCAATATTTCGCTTAGCAATCTGTATGGACTAACTCCAATATACTTTTAAGAGAATCAACTAGACAGTCAGACTCAATCTTAACAAAAGTATATCAAAGAGTTATATCTCACTTTCTCGATTCAATACTTACCCAAGCAAATAGAAATCTGCGAGTCTAATTGAATACAAGAGAAATCACTTGAACGGTACCAAAGACCAATGTTCAAGGATCAATCAATTTCAATCAACAACAAAAGGTTGGATTTTCCAATTGATCGATTCAATGCAAAACCTGTGATAATTCAATTATATAACAAAATATAATGCTGAAAAGAAATAACACAAATACCAGAAGTTTTGTAAACGAGGAAACCGCAAATGACCCCCGGACCTAGTCCAGATTGAGCACACATTGTATTAAGCCGCTACAGACACTAGCCTACGACAAACTAACTTCAGTCTGGACTGTAGTTGAACCCCAATCAATCTCACACTTATCCAAGGTATAGTTGCGCTCCTTACGTCTCTGATCCCAGCAGGATACTATGGACTTGATTCCCTTAGCTGATCTCACCCACAACTAGAGTTTCTACGACCCAAATTCGAAGACCTTAATAACCAAATCTGTAGCACACAGAAAAGTCTACTATAATAGATAAATTTGTCTCCCACAAAAATGCCTACGAGTTTTTGTTCCTTCTTTTGATAAATCAAGGTGAACAGGAACCAATTGATAAACCAGACTTATATTCCCGAAGAACAACTTCGTATTATCAATCACCTCACAATAATCTTAATCGACTAGCGAAAAAAGATATTTCGGAATCACAAACGATGAGACGAAGATGTTTGTGACTTCTTTTATATATTTCCTATCAGAGAAATCAATCTCAAGACAATCTTACGATTGTACTTAGTACGTTAGAAACAACAAGATCAGATCACACAACTACAAGCAAAGTAGTATCGGTCTGGCTTCACAATCCTAATGAAGTCTTCAAGTCGTTAACCTACAGAGGTAGAAACCTAAGGTTAAAGGAGAATCGAATCTAGCTAATACAACTAGTATCACACAGGAGGTGTGAGGATTAGGTTTCCCAGTTTCTAGAGTTCTCCTTCATATAGTCTTTCAAATCAGAGTTTGCAATCAATGTTAGCTTAATAACAAAGCATTCAATATTCACCGTTAGATGAAAACCTGATTACATTCAAGCTAATATCTTTCAACCTTTAGATCGAATCTTAGCTTGTTACACACAAATGAAATGCACATTTATTTAGGTTTTTGTAGCCGTACCCAAACAAGTACCTCTAGTTGGTTCAACAGTAGTTAACCAAATGGTTAGCCATATGAGCACTTTCATATCAACCATATTCTTCTATACCATAACTAGTTCAAATGAATCAAATAAACTAGTTAGATAATTGTTCAATTGCTTAGATCTTATAGAAGTATACAAGACACAATCGAAGCAAAAACGATTTGATTCACTCGAATCGATTCATGAACTTTATAGCTACGGTTTGCAAACTTGCATTCCTTAGTTTATATAAATTTAAGTTCACGAATAATCGTTTTAAGAAAATAACCAACCTAAGTACGCGGACTGGTACGCGTACTTAAATACCCAGAATACGTTTGTATTTAGTTCACAACTCCAGCATAAATTCACGGGATGTGAACTTCCGACAGTACACGGACTTTAGTTCCGTTTTTCCTGAGCAGCAAAGTATGCATACTTTGGTTCAAGGAATAAGGACTTATACATGTATGAGTTATCACACAGTGTTTATATCCAACCATGGTTATATAATTTAAACTCTCATTTCAATCATTGAAACATTCTTAGAGGACGTTATATAGTTGTTGTTCACGCACTATTTTTCGTCAAAGCAATTTTCAAGTGATTGAAACTTAATATGACTTTCGTTACTAGTAAAGATAAACTTGGCCAAAGCGAAAGCTTACCAACACATATTTCGAGAAATAGATAAGCGAGATAAATTCGTCTCGAAATAGCAAATGTGTACAATCAAAGTCTATATAGAAAAATGACTTTTGTCTCAAGATAGGAGATAGAGTAGATAGACTTTTGAGTGATAGATAAGTTCAAGTCTCCACATACCTTTTAGTGGATGAAGTTCCTCCAGTTCCTTGAGTAGTTCTTCGTCTTTGTATGATGATCGCCATGGAGTCTTGAGCTCAACTACACTTTCTATCCTAGTCCAAGACTTAGCTATAAGTAGACTAGAAATCAAGACTTATAGTTTTGATCACTAACATTGACAAACATGCTTGAGATATCAACGCATGCGAGTTCGACCGAGCAGTTCTCTAACAATCTCCCCTTTTGTCAATTTTAGTGAAAAAACTATCAATACGTATGGAATACAAAAATAGATAAATAAACTTTTGTATCTTCTGTTCCACATGCCTGATCTTCTTGGTTTTTCAACATTACTCGAAATCTCCGTCACTTCCAAGTACTCCAATGATCCCAAAGGTTGTAAGTTTAGTATCACCGTTGTTGAAAATCCGTAGCCATAACAATGAGAAAAAAAGAATTTTCAATCATTTTTATACAATGTCATAATATTATTACACATCATCAAAGTTCAATTGTATAACAACTTCGACAACAATACTATAGTGATATGTCTCTCTCCCCCTTAGTCAATACTCCATCTCACATGTAAACCACTCCCCCTTACATAATGATCCGAAAACCATATGTATTTGTTGTGTGAACTACACATTAATTCTCCCCCTTTTTGTCAATAAAATTGGAAAAGGTATGAAAACTAGTGGGATCCTAATGAAATTTCCATAGAGACATTTCATGACCAAAATAAAGCACATATCAACTTTTTAGATGCAATCATATAGCCGAAGCTAAATGCTTTCATCAATGAGTTTGTAAAGATACAAGATAACCTCTATAATATTCCACAGCCGCACTCCCCACAAAGATTTGGCTATTAAGCACAAGTTCAATTAAGAACTCTCTCCCATAAAATGTCATTCCCGAAAGAACAACAAGAGCGACTTTACTTTCACAAGAAAAGAAGGATTTCTTTGGACATAACAAATCACATATGGATATGAATTTGAATCCAAAAATACTCAATTAAATTAACCACAAGAGAACCCATGATTAATTCAATCGTAAATGCTCAACATAAGAGAACTTACGGAGCCGCACAGTATATACATAAAAAAATGGATCAGGGAAGATCAATACTGCGGAATTGACAAGGATTCATTCTATTTTCCATCACTATTTTCACAATGACATACAATATCAATAATCCTTGTAAACAAAATTTCAACATATCTTCCATCAATATTTGCATAATGACATACA
Source organism: Papaver somniferum (assembly GCF_003573695.1). Classification (NCBI taxonomy): domain Eukaryota; kingdom Viridiplantae; phylum Streptophyta; class Magnoliopsida; order Ranunculales; family Papaveraceae; genus Papaver; species Papaver somniferum. Next base: position 57,250,767 of record NC_039368.1, on the reverse strand, counting down.
ATAGGCTTAAACGTTATATCCTTTCTCTTATCAAACTAGTGACATAAAAGGCTTTAACTTTTGTTTGTCAAAAGTTCATTCTATCTTTTATCAATTCATATCAACATAATAGAGATAACTTTTGAACAATCATCTGTACTTCTTATGGATCTAACCCATGCAGCAATTTTAATTTGAAAGATAAAAACATCCAAGATTAAACATGAAAGTCGTTACATCCAATAAAACAACATTTAGAAGTAGTTCAACATAAGAGTTTTAACAGATAAACAAACAACAACATAACCCGTTCGAAAATTAATCACTCCTCCCATAGAAATCTCTTTCAATTTCATGGAGTTTTTCAATGAGCTCTGGAAAAGCGTTTTCAGCATAGTCCACCTTTTATCTAAGAACCTCATTTTCCTCTTGAAGACGAGTGATTAAGGCAGCAACTGAAGTACTTGCAGAGTTTCTGGTTGCAATATACTTCATCTTCTCAATGCTGGACATACTCAGAACAGTAGGTCCTCCAACATCAGATCCGAAAGGAGTAACACTAAAGTGAGCACATATCCTTGAAATGAGATAAGGAAAGCCAGGAGTTTTTCTTGAAGTGTGTCTCACGCTTATCATTTGATCAATAATAAGACCACAGAAATCAATACTTCTCCTTTCAATAATACAATAGACAAATTCAACGAGACCTCTGGTCCATAAATTGTTGTCAATTGTGCTCGGCATCAGATTTGCCACAATAAGTTTAGAAGCTGTTTTGAGAAACAGCCCAACTCCTTTAACATTGATTTTTCCATCACACCGGGAAAGGTATTTATTAAAGAGACGTTCATACAACACTTCTGAAGATAACCTTTCATTCTCAGGAGGAAGAAATCTAGTACCCCCAACAGGCACATCTAGAAGATAAGCAATTAAAAAGCGATCAACAGTAAATGTGATGCCTCCTACAATAGTCTTGAAAGTGCAATTGTTAGAGTTTTCCTCATGGATATTTGCATAAAATTGTGCAACCATCTCAATGCGAATAGTCCCTAGAGGTCTGTGAATTATACCCCGGGTATGATTTTTGAAAAAGTCATACAAACCATCTACTTCAATTTGTGAAGCATCATAGTATCATTCACAAATGGGTTGTTTGTTCTTATACTCCAAAAAGAGTACACAAGCAGCAGGGTTGATGAACCTAGCACAAATACTGGGGTCACAGAAAGACTCATCCCTAGTTTGACGACTTGAGCTTCCAACAAACCTTGTTCTTCTATGTTCCATAGTTGAAGATAAAAGGAATAAGTTAGAAAAACTTACTTGGTTCGTGAACTGTTTCTAATGGAAAAACTCCAAAACCTTTTCAAACACAAAAACTGTATTGTACCCAATGTTCAAAAGCTTCTCATGAGTTCAAAAACACAAACAAACTTCGATTTGATTAAGAAACAAGGAGTTGATGAACCAAACGTATGCGAAAAATTTGGTTTCTTTTTGCGTATTCGAACTGGAAAGAACCAGAGAAGTAGGAGAAGTGAACGAGAATATTCTCTTCCCTTTTTGTGTGTCATAGGAGCTATTTCAACACGTTTAGGAACGAGATTCGTTTGTGAAGCGGTTCTGGGTTCGACGTAAGCGAACCACACATGTGCCAGTGAAGGACTCATTTGGTACAAACAAGGAGTGATAGCTCAACATATATGTTTCGAGTAATTTTTGTAGGTACAAAAATGAATCTTGCACATCATGACACCAAGAGGAAGCTTCTTTCCAAGATCTCTTACATCTTGTAGTGTTGAGAACCTTTCAGAAAATTATTTTCATAAGTATATCAAGAAACTTTAAGAGAACCCAAAATTATTGAGTTTCTGATTTCTCTTTTTCCAACTTATAAAAATTGATTTATATAGATAGTTTTTAGTATCGCACAGGGAAACTCTTTTGGGAAGAGAAGACGTCCTGGCTTCAAGAATGAAGGCAATGCTATTATCTTGATAAGGGGTATCAGGTATTGAGAAGTGAATTGATTCATGCCTTGAGGTAATATACTCAGATGAATGAGATTTAAACTCCTTTTGTAAACAGTTTAGTTTGTTACAACTAATTGGATTACGCAGAGGAGGAACAATACTCTTACTGATTAGTAAATCAATGTCGACCTCAGCATTCATATTATTCATCATAACTCGATTTATCTTATCAAGATATTCTTGTTCTTTCTGAAGATATAACTCAACATCAGAAGATAAGTTTCAAGTTTCTTTTCAATACCTGAAAACACTTCAAGGGATTTTAAACCTGGTGTAGGTTAAGATAGAATTTCTTCTACAGATTTTACTAAATAAGTCATAGAAGAAGATTCTGGAATCCCTGGATCTGGTGGTGCATTTATTGAGATAGAACATCTATCCATCCTCAGATCGCTACAAACACAGACTTATAAGGTCTTTAACGTGTTTGCCTGCTATGATACCAATTGAAAAAGCGGGGGTACAACAACCACACCCAATATTTCGCTTAGCAATCTGTATGGACTAACTCCAATATACTTTTAAGAGAATCAACTAGAAAGTCATACTCAATCTTAACAAAAGTATATCAAAGAGTTATATCTCACTTTCTCGATTCAATACTTACTCAAGCAAATAGAAATCTGCAAGTCTAATTGAATACAAGGGAAATCACTTGAACGGTACCAAAGACCAATATTCAAGGATCAGTCAATTTCAATCAACAACCAAAGGTTGGATTTTCCAATTGATCGATTCAACGCGCAACCTGTGATATTTCAATTATATAACAAAATATAATGCGGAAAAAAAATAACACATACACCAAAAAATTTGGTAACGAGGAAACCACAAATGCAGAAAAAACCCGGGACCTAGTCCAAATTGAACACACACTGGATTAGCCTCTATAGACACTAGCCTACTACAAACTAACTTCTATCTGGACTGTAGTTGAACCCCAATCAATGTCACACTGATCCAAGGTACATTTGCGCTCCTTACATCTCTGATCCCAGCAGGATACTACGTACTTGATTCCCTTAGCTGATCTCACCCACAACTAAGAGTTGCTATGACCCAAAGTCGAAGACTTTAATAAACAAATCTGTATCACACAGAAAAGTCTACGACAATAAATAAATATGTCTCCCACAGAAATACCTATGAGTTTTTGTTCCGTCTTTTGATAAATCAAGGTGAACAGGAACCAATTGATAAACCAGACTTATATTCCCGAAGAACAGCTCAGTATTATTAATCACCACACAATAATCTTAATCGACTAGCGAAAGAAGATATTACAGAATCACTAATGATGAGACGAAGATGTTTGTGACTTCTTTTATATCTTGCCTACCGGAGAAATCAATCTCGATCCAATCTTACGATTGTACTTAGTATGATAGAAACAACAAGATCAGATCACACAACTACAATAAATTAGTATCCGTCTGGCTTTACAATCCCAATGAAGTCTTCAAGTCGTTAACCTACAGGGTCTCGGTTGAAACCTAAGGTTAAAGGAGAATCGGCTCTAGATAATACAACTAGTATCACACAGGAGGTGTGGGGATTAGGTTTCCCAGTTGCTAGAGTTCTCCTTTATATAGTCTTTCAAATCAGGGTTTGCAATCAATTTTAGCTTAGTAACAAAGCATTCAATATTCACCGTTAGATGAAAACATGATTAGATTCAAGCTAATATCTTTCAACCGTTAGATCGAAACTTAGCTTGTTACACACAAATGCAATGCACGTTTACTTAGGTTTGTGTAACCGTATCCAAACATGCACATCTAGTTGGTTCAACAGTAGTTAACCAAATGGTTGGCCATATGAGCACTTTCATATCAACCATATTCTTCTTTACCATAACTAGTTCAAATGAACTAGTTGGAGATTTTGTAAATTGCTTAGATCTTATAGAAGTATACAAGACACAATCAAATCAAAAACGATTTGATTCACTCGAATCGATTCATGAACTTTATAACCACGGTTTGCCAACTTGCATTCCTTAGTTTATATAAGTTTAAGTTCACGAATAATCGATTTTAGAAAATAACCAACCTAAGTAGGCGGACTGGTACGCGGACTTAAGTATCCGGAATAAATTTGTATTTAGTTCACAAACTCCAACAGAAATTCATGGGATGTGAACTTCCGACAGTACACGGACTCTAGTTCCAGTTTCCTGAGCAGCAAAGTACGCATAGTTTGGTTCAAGGAATAAGGACATATACACGTATGAGTTATCACGCAGTGTTTATATCCAACCATGGTTATATAATCTAAACTCTCATTTCAATCATTGAAACATTCTTAGAGGACGTTATATAGTTGTTGTTCACACACTATTTTTCGTCGAAGCAATTTTAAGTAATTGAAACTTAATATGACTTTCGTCACTAGTAAAGATGAACTTGGCCAAAGAAAAATCTTAACAAAACATATTTTGAGAAATAGATAAGCGAGATAAACTCGGCTCGAAATTGCAAATGCGTCAAAACGACTTTTGTCTCAAGATAAGAGATATAGTAGATAGACTTTTGAGTGATAGATAAGTACAAGTCTCCACATACCTTTTAGTCAATGAAGTTCCACCAGTTCCTTGAGTATTTCTTCGTCTTTGTATGATGATTTCCATGGAGTCTTGAGCTCAACTACGCTTTCTATCCTTGTCCGAGACTTAGCTATAAGTAGACTAGAAATCAAGAAACATGCTTGAGATAGCAACGCATGAGAGTTCGACCGAGCAGTGCTCTAACAAATTTCATCATCAGAATTTTCTGCAATCTGTTCATCTGAATCATCCATCTGTCTATTCCTCTCCATTGGAGCTTTCGGATTTTTTTCAGCTTTAAAAGTGATTCCTTGACTTTGAATAGACTGTGATTCATGGTCAAAGATCTTTAACTTTCCAACAAGTGTGCTTCGTGAGGGAGTTGAGAGATCATTTGCTTCTATGATTGCATGCTTCTTAGAATCTTATCTAGGTGGCAACGATCTGAGAATTTTGCACACTATATCTTTTTCAGAGATAGTCTTTCCAAGAGAGAAAGAGGCATTAATTATCTTAGAGAGTTTAAGATGAAACTTTTCAAAAGTTTCGTTGTCATCCATTCGAAGGTTTTCCCAATCGGACATAAGAGTTTGAAGTCTAGCTTCTTTCTCTGAAGTGTTTCCGTCGAATACGATCTGAAGATTATCCTAAGCTTCTTTCGAAGTTTGACATGTTGATACATGATGTTGTAGATCATGACTTACAAAATTTATTATAACATTCAAACCATCTGAATTCTGCTTTGCAAGCGCCTTTTCTTCGTTTGAAAAATCTACTAAGCGTTTAAACTCAGTTTCTGAATTTTCTATCTTTGGACGAATATAGCCATCGACGACTAATATCCAAGTATTAAAGTCTCGTGATTGAAGAAAAGATATCATAGCAGATTTCCACCATAGATAGTTTGTGCCGTCAAATCTTGGCGGTACGTTAATTGAAGTCGATTCATGAGAACTCGAGTTCATTCTTATAGGTTGGATCGCACCAAACACAGATTGTTAGATCTCTTCGTGTTTGCCTGCTCTGATACAATTTTAAAAGACGAGGGTACCCAAATATACCTCAATCTAAAACTTTTCCTACCTATAAGTCCTTTCTCCGAAAGTGATTGTCTATGGACTGAGTCGAGATAATACAACTAATCGGTTCACACTTCGTGTGATCGTATATAGATACGAGATCGAGACAATACAACAACGAAGTATGTTTACTTGATAAAAAGGTTTGGACTTAACCAAACACAATAGGATTACTTATCAAGTATATAGGAATTAACGTTTGTGTATTTTACTTCTAATTGTAATAAAGACAATTATATTTGCGTAAATAGAAAAGTAAAAGACACGGCAAGATTTTGTTAACGAGGAAACCGCAAATGCATAAAAACCCCGGGACCTTGTCCGGAATTGAATACTCTCAGGATTAAGCCGCTATACAAAATCAAACTAACTTCGTATGGTTGAGACAAAGCAACTAAACCTATAGTTCACCTAGTTCCATATGTATTCCTACTCCTCTAACTTATGAATAAGTCACGTACTTGGAACAATTTCTTTGGTTCGTATTCCAAATAGTAAAGGAACAACAAATCTGTTTGGTAGCAACTCTTTTCAACCAAGTGATGTGAGTTCGACAAAGGCTCTTCCGTTTATCTCAATAAACTCCTTCGTCGGGTTCTTAGATCTATCTTATGATCAGCTACCAAAGGTAATTGTTAAGATTTTGAAATCAATACTTTTAATCACAAAGAATTGTATTGATGCCGACCTACACAACTAATCAATCTAATCTACCACAAGGATAAGCCGATTATAGTTGGATCCTCTATACCGAAACAAGTATTGTGCACATCAAAGATTATGTACCCCGAATCAGAAATCTTCAATATCTTCTTAGATCTTCAATAAACACCTGCACACAACAAATTGAATCTCTTGTGATCAATCATGCACAGAACGGGGTCTGTTAACAATGGATTATCACAAGACGTCTTTAGATATACAAACAGTCTAAAGATCCCTGTCGAAACTTCGATCTAGTTTGAGTGAATATTATATAAAAGAGAAGATTCTCAGGCATAAAAAAACTAGGTGCAATCAAAGTTCAACCACCGTTAGTCAATCAAATCAATCGAAAACAAAAGATAAACCGCAATTATCTAGTTTCCTACCAGCGGTACTAATAGAGCTTCTCAATCCCAAAGAAGACTTTAAACTGAGAAGCCGTAAGAGATTTCTCCTAATTAGGTTACTCTCCTCTCCGAATAGGAGGCTTCACCAGTAACAACACAACCGAGGAAGTTTGCTGTCGCGAAGGACTAGTTTGCTCGAAATGCAAACTTTCATATTTATAGACAAGGAAGTTTGGACACCAAGGAATTTTCCAAACCGAAAATATTCTCGAGATATGCAATATATTCCAAATTCGGTTTCCATAATTCCTGGAAATGCTCTGTCCAAAATATTGACCGAAAATCTCTTTGGAAAATCTCCAACTAGTAAATGCACGTTACTAATTCTCAGTTTCCTAAAATAAAATAAAAACCTTAAATAAAAGATTCTTAACTTATTTATATTTCGATCTTGGGATTTTCTTCCTTTATCTATTAAGGAATAACTTTGAACAATTAAAAATTAGCGTTATTGCACATATTCAAAGTATGTCGACATCCTTACTTTGTTAGTCCTCTTACATACCTACAACCTTGAAACCGATTTGCCACACTTCCAAACAAGTTTAGAATTGGTTCATCTGACTTTCAAGAACTATGTGATTGATCAAGAACACTCAATCACAAATCATGGGTTTCACGGTTCTACCAAAACAAGTTTCGGTTCTACCTCCATGTGAGTATTGTGCATAGTAACACTAGCTTTCCAAAAATTCGGTTAACTAGGTACTATGATCGGTTCCTGATGTGGCTTGTAGATAGTGGTAAAAGTGGTTCGATTCTCAGACTTGTGAAGGATATTAATTAGACTTAAATTCTAATATTAAAATAAAAAAAAACTCACTAAATTTTTTAGCAAACTCAATCAAAGATGATATCAATATTAAAAGAAACACTGAGGCTAAGATTCCACTATTTTCCAAGTTCAAAGTGATTAAACCAATACTTATATTTATGCAATTTTTCTCGTTTAATTTGATTCTGAAATATTGCAACAAGTAGATATTCAAAAGCAATAATTGTAAATACCAAGTATGAAGCATCAAAAGTCTTAAAACTAAGCATACTCCATCAAAATAGATCACAATCACTCAAATAAAAATAATATTCAATAATAGTTCAAGGAAAATAATCATATAATTATTGCAAATAAAAAGATAAAATAGAATACACCACTTTTTGTTGGAAAAATAGCTTCCTCTATCGCCTCAGCAATGGGGTTTAGCTCCTCATATTAATCATGATCTCAAAATATGTGTTTGTTGCTCAAAAGATGATTAAAAGAGTGAAAAGTAATAACATGGATTGTTTGCAACAGTGTATTGGTGTTGCAAAACAGCTGTTACAATGGAACTGTTACAGAAAAATTGTTGCTTTGTCGTTGATTTTAAGACCCTTGAATACGACTTCCCTGCACAGCTTAATGTTCTTCAGCTGTTAAACAACGACATTGTTCTGCGACTGTTTCCCGTGCGTCAATGTTCTTCGCGTTCTTCCTCTTCAGCAGCAGCAGAAACAGAGTTTGGTAAAGCTCTGATTCTTCTTCTCTGGCTCTCCTTAGGTTCCCAAACTCTCGACACCTCTTATATATGATCCAATACATCTATTTATATCAAAAATACCGATTAAATCTCTCCCAAACTTCCAAAATCTCTTTCCTTCTATTCACGGCCAAGTTGCAGCAATTTCTTGTTTTAGAACTTCTACGCGTTTCTGAGCTTTCTTTTTTATTCTAAACTCTTCCTTAGATAGATACAAATCTTTGGGAAGGTTTACAGCACTTTAATCTCTCTAAAATTCCCTAAAACAGGTCACACACGTGACTTTCCATATTTTCTGTTGTGAGAAAAATCCGTCGATTGAGCCCAGTCTAATCGATTTAAACACCCATATCAGATTCCTAGACCCATAAGGAGTCTATCCTATGAAAATCAGAGGTTTAATCGACCTCAAACTCCTCCAAATCACGATTGCCAAAACTGTTCTTCACTGCACCTATTTTCCCGCCAAAACCTGGTTTTTGAAATGTTGAAGATGGTTGCCCCTTATCCAGAGTAGGGGTGCGATTAGCAACTGCCTGGAAATGGGATGCCCCTTAGTAATTAGGTTACCCCTTATCCAAAGTGAGAGTCTGAATATCAAATCCGAGTGCTTTCCGACAACTTTTCGAGCCAATTTTTTTCCAAAAATGTTTATTGGCCAAAAATACCTACAAATAAATAAAACACCATAATAAGTACAAAAATGAGCCCTAACAATATATAGAATCGAGACAAATCGGACACAAAAATGTGTCTATCAAATACCACCAAACCTATTATTTGCTAGTCCTCGAGCAAAAATAAAATAGAAATAAAATCATAAATCACTGTCGCAGGCATCAACGATTGCATTTAGCGTATGCAATAAGCCTTTAAACCCCTAGGTGTTCCTAGTGGTGGAGTGTTGTCTCCGGAGGGCTTACCAGTGGTATACCCACAAAACCTTTATACTCCAGACCCTAGCTATCTACACAGAACCTTGGAAGGCACTAAAGAATCTCCTTGGTTGGCATACTTATTGACTACAGGAGGAAGTACCCTGATGCGAAATTCCAATTATTGTACACGAGTTTGCACTCAAGCATACTAAAATTCATATGAAGTGACAGAGCTCTACTCAGATAGTCGCACTATGGACATCAATATCCGAAGTCAAAACTAATCACATGGATAGATCAAGAAGATGGATATAGAAAAACATAGATGGTTTTGATGTTTACTAGGTGAACAGTGTTTCTCATATCTGTCTGAAGGCCTCCGCCAAAATGAACCTATCCCAATGGATTGAGATACCGGTCTGACTAATCTCAACACACTGGCATATACAAGGGTACCAGTGGTCGATAATCCTAACTCTAGGTCAACACAACTGGCATATACAAGGGTTGCAGTGGTCGACTTTATTGAATTTATTCCAGTTGGTCTGATGGTCTGGTCTCTTTTTCTTCTTTTTTTTTATTTTTTTTTATTTTTTTATTTTTTCTTTTTTGTATCTCAATCACTCTAATTCACCCTAGCATTGGTAAAAACTTGAATCGTGAGCCCCACCTAACCACTTAGAGAAACATAGTTTAAAAACAAAACAAAATAAAAACAGAAGTGAAAAGGACTCAATGAGATATGGCGAAACTATCATGTTATTTCTAACACCTGAGCTTTGTGCTTTTATGAATAGAATCTTTAGATGTTGCCATCTAGTCAGATTGGTTCCTCAACTCCTACAACCGAAATGCTTCCATCCACTTAGATTGGTTAGTGCCATCCTTAATATGGATAAATTTCTAGGCTCTGGAGTTTATTTATTGCAACGAAAAGGTAACAAAAAGTTCTACCCCACACCCAAACTTAAATCTAACATTGTCCTCAATGTTTCTAATCAAATAACAGTACCAAAAATATAAGTAACATGAGGAAATAGTAAAGAGAGAAGTCGGAAAGATAGTACCTGGGTGAAGTGTAACCAAAAACCTACAAAAATATTATGCAACATACAAAATCGCCTCGATGGTCAATTAAGGTAAACAAGGTCCTCCAGAGGGACCTCCTCAACATCACCTGTAGGAAAATGCTCTAAAAAGGGCTTCAATCGCTGATTGTTAACCTTCGAAGAACTACTACCATCTGGTGTCTCAATCTCAACAGCGCCATGAGGAAAAACAGTACGGACCACAAAAGGACCGGTCCACCGAGAGCACAACTTCCCGGGGAATAGATGCAAACGAGTGTCATACAGAAGAACTTTTTTACCTGGAGAAAATGACTTCCATAAAATATTCCTATCATGCACAAGTTTCATTTTGTTCTTATACTCCTTAGCACTATCGTATGCATCTCTACGAATCTCGTCCAACTCATTGAGTTGGAGCTTTCTTTGAGCTCCTTCCTTGTCAAGTGAAAAGTTTAAGTTCTTAATATCCCAATAGGATCGATGCTCTAACTCAACAGGAAGGTGACATGCCTTGCCAAACACTAAACGATAAGGTGACATTCCAATGGGTGTCTTAAACGCAGTACGGTAAGCCCATAAGGCATCAGTAAGCCTCGACGACCACTCTTTCCTATTTGGATTAACTGTTTTCTCTAGAATACGTTTAATTTCCCTATTGGAAACCTCTACCTGACCACTAGTCTGAGGGTGATATGGGGTTGCTACTTTATGGGTAATACCGGACCACGGTCTATTACAAAAGTGTGAACCTCCATCACTAATTATAGCTCGCGGCGTACCAAAACGTGTAAGTATATTCTCTTTCAAAAACTGGACTACGACCCTGTGGTCACTCGTTTTACACGGAGCCGCCTCAACCCACTTAGACACATAGTCTACAACGACAAGTATGTAAAGATAACCAAACGAAATAGGAAATTGACCCATAAAATCAATGCCCCACACATCAAAGACCTCAATCACTAAAATAGGGTTCAAAGGCATCATATTTCTACGGGAAATGGTTCCTAACTTATGGAAACGCTCACAAGAAACACAATGACTATGGGAATCTTTAAACAACGAAGGCTAGTAAAATCCACACTACAAAATCTTAGCAGCAGTCTTCTTAGCACTAAAATGACCCCCACATGCATGTTCGTGACAAAAGGAGATAATACTAGACTAGTCACTCTCAGATACACATCTCCTAATAATCTGGTCCGGACAATACTTAAACAGATAAGGATCGTCCCAAAAGAAATGCTTAACCTCGGCTAAAAACTTAGAACAATCTTGCTTACCCCAATGTTGAGGGGTTCGACCAGTAACAAGATAATTCACTATATTTGCATACCAAGGTGATTGGGAAACAGAGAACAATTGTTCATCAGGAAAGCTGTCCCTTATAAGAAGGGAATCACTAGGGGAACTAACAACTAGCCTAGACAAGTGGTCTGCTACTACATTTTCTGCACCCTTTTTATCTCTAATGTCTGGGGAAAATTCCTGTAACAATAGGATCCATCTAATCAATCTAGGTTTGGTATCCTTCTTATATAAAAGGTATTTCAAAGCAGCATGATCTGTATAGATTATGATCTTAGAACCTAGTAGGTAGGACCTAAACTTATCTAAGGCAAACACGATGGCTAAAAGTTCCTTCTCGGTAGTTGTGTAGTTCATTTGGGCATCATTCAGAGTTTTGCTAGCATAATAAATCACATGAAGTAATTTGTTTTCTCATTCTCCTAAGACGACGCCTATAGGATAATCTGAAAAATCACACATAATCTCAAAGGGTAGGTTCCAGTTAGGTGCCTGGACTATCGGAGCAGTAGTGAGTAAAGTTTTAAGCTTCTCAAAAGCCTCTAAACAAGCATCATCAAAGACAAACTTAACATCTTTTGCAAGAAAATTGCAAAGAGGTCTAGAAATCAAGCTAAAATACTTAATGAATCGACGGTAAAAACCTGCATGCCCTAGGAATGACGTAATATCTTTTGCGGTTTTTGGGACCTGTAAAGTCTTAATAAGGTCAACTTTGGCTTTGCCTACCTCTATACCTTTTGAAGAGACGATGTTCCCTAACACAATTCCTGATTTAACCATGAAATGGGATTTTTCCCAATTAAGCACTAAATTTTTTTCCTTACACCTAGTCAACACTAATGTCAAATGATGCAAGCACTCATCGAAAGATGAACCAAACACTTAAAAATCATCCATAAAGACCTCTAAGAACCGTTCTACCATATCAGAAAATATGCTCATCATACAACGTTGAAAAGTTGCAGGGCATTACATATCCCGAAAGGCATGCGTCTATACGCAAAGGTACCAAAGGGACAGGTAAAAGTGGTTTTATCTTGGTCTTCTGGGGCAATAACAATCTGATTATAACCGGAGTAGCCATCTAAGAAGCAATAGTGACTATGTCCAGCTAATCGTTCTAGCATTTGGTCGATAAAATGAAGGGGAAAGTGATCCTTCCTTGTGACCTTGTTCAATTTCCTATAGTCAATACATACACGCCATCCCGTGGTCGCTCGGGTTGGGATTAATTCATTATTATCATTCTGAACTACAGTGATACCTGATTTCTTGGGGACAACCTGAACAGGGCTGACCCACTTACTGTCTGAAATTGGGTAAATAATACCCGCATCTAACAACTTAAGCATCTCTTTTCGAACTACCTCTTTCATGTTAGGTTTCATTCGACGTTGCATCTCCCTAGAAGGTTTGGAGTCTTCCTCTAAATGAATCTGATGCATACACACAGTAGGACTTATACCCTTAATGTCTGCTATAGTCCACCCTAAAGCTTCCTTATTATCTTGAAGTACATTTACTAGCCTACTTTCCTGATCACTATCCAAATTGGAAGCTATAATCACAGGTAAAGTCTCAGATGGGCCTAAAAACACATACTTTAGAGTATCGGGTAGTGGTTTAAGGTCCAACTTTGGGGGCTCTTCTAAAGAAGGAATTAGGTTAGTCTCAGAAACTGGTAACGGTTTGAACCTATCTTCCATCTATCAGTGTCTAACACAGGGGTAAAATCTAATAGAGCATTCACATGTTCAATAGTGCTATCGTCGTCAAAATATAAACCAAAATGGGATTGACAACTTTCTAATGGGTCTTCAGACAATATGTTTGGTAATGACTCCTGAACTAAGGATTCTATCATGTTCACCTCCTCAACACATGTGTCATCTAGCTCATGAGGTTGCTTACTGACATTAAAAATGTTCATCTCCATAGTCATATTACCAAAAGATAAACTCATCGCACCATTTCGACAGTTAATGATCGCATTAGACGTAGCTAAAAATGCGCGGCCTAAAATCACAGGTATCTGGTTCTCTGGGTCAGGGACATGTTGAGTATCTAGGGAAAGAAATCCACTGGATAAATAAACTTGTCGACCTCAATAAGAACAACCTCGATAACACCTCGAGGGATTTTAACAGACCTATCAGCTAACTGCAGTGTCATCTGAGTAGGTTTCATTTCACCAAGTCGTAGCTGTAAGTATACATGGAATTGCAGTAAGTTCACACTGGCTCCTAAGTCAAGTAAAGATTTTTCTACCCGGAAGTTACCTATTGTGCAAGTAATGGTAGGAGAACCTGGGTCTTTGTACTTTGGAGTTGTGGTGTTCTGAGTGATTGAACTTACGTGACTAGCTAAAAAGGCTTCCTTATGGACGCTAAGTTTTCGCTTTCGCGTACACATATCCTTAAGGAACTTGGCATAAGCAGGAATTTGCCTAATTGCATCTAATAAGGGAAGGTTTATGGTAACTTGCTTAAAAACCTCCACTATGTCATTAAAGTTCGATTCCTTCTTTGTTGGTATTAATAGCTGAGGAAATGGGGCTCTAGGCCTAAAATCAGACCTTTCAGGAACCGAATTCACATCATCAGAAACTTTATCAGTCTCTTCAGCTACTGGTTCTGAGAGGTGAGATCCTGAGGGGTGAACTACAGTATGTTCACTATCGGGCATGGTTACCTTATTGTCTACAACTCTACCACTTCTAAGGGTTCTAACAGCATTCAATTGATTCGATGGTTTTGCACCTAATTCATGAACTCCTCTAGGGTTGGGTTGTGTTTGACTAGGAAACTTACCTTTTTCTCTCAAAGAATCACTTATCAGACCAACCTGGGTTTTTAACTCGGAAATAGCCTGACTATTTTCTTGTCCTATCCTGTTACTAGATTGTAGACTTTGTTCTACGGATAACTGGAATTTTGCAGTTTGCTGAGTTAACAAGGCGAGAGATTCCTCTAAACTTAGGATTTTCTTATCTGAATGATTCTTAAACTGAGCTAGTCCTGAAGGATTCTTAGTATAGACAAAACCTGGGGGAGCATTAGAATTACTAAACTGACCTTGACTTTGGCCCTTAGACAACGAAAGGTTCGGATGGTTTCTCCAACCAAGATTATAGGTTTCTGAATATGGGTCAATCTTTTGACGGTTATCAAATCTAGTGTTATTATAAAGAGCATTGGCCTGCTCTTCAATATTCTGGCCTTCCCAAAAAGGCTCCACTCTACCACTAGTCTGGCCCACTTCTAAGGCTTCTAACCTTTTCGCTATAGCAGCAATTTTGGCATATGATTCATAGCCTCCTTCTACCCTATTAACGTTTCCTCTACTTAAAAGAATTGTTTTCTGGGGTGCCCTACTATTTTCCCATTGCTGGGTTTTTTCGGCGATTTCATTAAAAAATTCCATCGCCGCATCAACAGTTTGGTTTTCAAATCCACCAGTGCATAGAGACTCAACCATGGTCGTTGTGGAATAATCTAAACCCTCATAAAGTATCTGAACTAGCCTAACCTTTTCTAAACCATGATGAGGACACTGGGCTAATAAATCATTGAACCTTTCCAAATACCTATATAAATATTCTCTCTCTTGTTGTGAAAATGTGCATATTTGCGTCCTAATAGACGATGTTTTGTGCCTAGGGAAAAACTTATTGAAAAAGGCAGATGTAAGTTGTTCATATGTCTCAATTGACTCGGAGTCCAAACTATACAGCCACGACTTGGCCTTATCTTACAGGGAAAATGGGAATAACCTAAGTTTCATAGCATCATCATCTAAGCCTCTAATTCTTAGAGTACTACAAATTTCCTCAAAATCCCTAACATGGTAATAAGGGTTTTCATTTTCTTTCCCTAAAAAGATTGGGAGCATCTGTAAGGTCCCAGGTTTCAGTTCATAGGGTGCCTCCGTTCCATCTAACTTAATACACGAAGGACGGGTAGTACTAGTTGGATTCAACAAAGCTTTCAAAGTTGCCATTTCTGGCGCTATCGGAGCAACAAGGATTCTCTCCTCAGTCAAAGGACGTTCAAAAACAGACTCTTCAAAATTCGGACTTTCTAGATTAAGGTAATCGAGACGCTTCGAACTACTAAGTTTCTCTTTAACAAATCTACCTAGTGCGTCTCTTTTACGTTCAGGCATATAATAGAATTTTCAAAAACACAGATCAAGGCCGACTCAACCAAATCAAACATTTTCTAGCAAACAAAAAGCATGATGGCTCCACTTAGATTGTTTCCAGACCAGCTTTTAATCCTTCGAACGGGAATTCGTTACAATTTAAGCAAACCCCTCTAGAATCAATCCGAGTTAACGTAAGTTGAATAGAGGCGAGGGAAGCTCGGTGGAGCTTTGATACCCAAGGCCTCACCGGTATTACAAGGCGGCGCAGTCACGCATTCAACTTACAGAAACCGTCAAGAACTTCGAAGTACGCTTAAAAGAGTAACCAATATTTTTCGAATGACTTTCATGTTAAGCTCATTACCATATTGGTCTCGTTCTAGTCAAAATTTTAGGCTTAGGTTCGCGTAGGTTACGTGTTCCTAAAGCGGGCAAGAAGAGAACGGTGATGAAATCCGAACCCTTATCTTGTATGGCCAGGCCTTTCCCTTTACTAGAAAAATAAATGTCCATATTCAGTTCTCAACATATATGCATACGAAGGAGTCCAGTAACTCGCTGACAGGGGATTCGCGAGTGTTTAGAATCTTACCTCCCGTTCCAGACGGGGGATGAATCGGTTGTAGTCGACTCGGGCCACTGACTCCGATGTCTAGTGTACGAACCCAAGGTGCAGAGACAATATCGTAATTGTCCTCCTTCTTTGCAAACAATTTATATTTAAAGTACCCTTCCGTAGGGTAATAAAAAAAATAATGTCCCAAAGTCCAAAAGTCCAAAAAAATAAAGAAGAATTACAAAAATCATAAACCCTAATACAATTTTTTTTTTATTTTGTTTTTTTAAATAAAATAAACAAACCCTAAACTAAAATTTTCTAAAATAAAATTGTCTTCTTTTCTGTTCTTTTTGCTTTAATCTTTAGCTCCAAGTCTTTATGAAATCACCAAACTCCTTGGCTCAATTTTCTTTATGATCCAGAACCTGTAGACACAAGATAAATACCCAAAAACATAAAAAAGGACAAAAATAATAATAAAATAAAATAAATAAAATAAAATAAAATAAATCTAAAACCCTAAAAACAAGTCCGCTTCGGCGACGCCAAAAATTGATGTGATTTGTAGATAGTGGTAAAAGTGGTTCGATTCTCAGACTTGTGAAGGATATTAATTAGACTTAAATTCTAATATAAAAACTAAAAAAAACTCACTAAATTTTTAGCAAACTCAATCAAAGATGATATCAATATTAAAAGAAACACTGAGGCTAAGATTCCACTATTTTCCAAGTTCAAAGTGATTAAACCAATACTTATATTTATGCAATTTTCTCCTTTAATTTGATTATAAAATATTGCAACAAGTAGATTTTCAAAAGTAATAATTGTAAATACCAAGTATGAAGCATCAAAAGTCTTAAAACTAAGCATACTCCATCAAAATAGATCATAATCACTCAAATAAAAATCATATTCAATAATAGTTCAAGGCAAATAATCATATAATTATTGCAAATAAAAAGATAAAATAGAATATACCACTTTTTGTTGGAAAAATATGTGTTTGTTACTGAAAAGATGATTAAAAGAGTGAAAAGTAATAACACAGACTGTTTGCAACAGTGTATTGGTGTTGCAAAACAGCTGTTACAATGGAACTGTTACAGAAAAACTGTTGCTTTGTCTCTGATTTTAAGACCCTAGAATACGACTGCCCTGCACAGCTTAATGTTCTTCAGCTGTCAAACAACGACATTGTTCTGCGACTGTATCCCGTGCGTCAATGTTCTTCGCGTTCTTCCTCTTCAGCAGCAGCAGAAGCAGAAACAGAGTTTGGTAAAGCTCCGATTCTTCTTCTATGGCTCTCCTTAGGTTCCCAAACTCTCGACACCTCTTCTATATGACCCAAGACATCTATTTATATCAAAAATACCGATTAAGTCTCTCCCAAATCTTACAAAATCTCTTTCCTTCTCTTCACGGCCAAGTTGTGGCAATTTCTTGTTTTAGAATTTCTACGCGTTTCCGAGCTTTCCTTTTTATTCTAAACTCTTCCTTGGATAGATACAAATCTTTGGGATGGTTTACAACACTTTAATCTCTCTAAAATTCCCTAAAACAGGTCACACACGTGACTTTCCATATTTTCTGCTATGAGAAAAATCCGTCGATTGAGCGCAGTCTAATCGATTTAAACACCCATACCAGATTCCTAGACCCATAAGGAATCTATCCTATAAAAATCAGAGGTTTAATCGACCTCAAACTCCTCCAAATCACGATTGCCAAAATTGTTCTTCACTGCACCTATTTTCCCGCCAAAACCTGGTTTTTTAAATGTTGAAGATGGTTGCCCCTTATCCAGAGTAGGGGTGCGATTAGAAACTGCCTGGAAATGGGATGCCCCTTAGTAATTAGGTTACCCCTTATCCAAAGTGAGAGTCCGAATAGCAAATGTCCTCCGGGTGCTTTCCGACAACTTTTCGAGCCAATTTTTTCCAAAAATGTTTATTGGCCAAAAATACCTACAAATAAATAAAACACCATAATAAGTACAAAAATGAGCCCTAACAATATATAGAATCGAGACAAATCGGATACAAAAATGTGTTTATCAGTTCCCCACATATATATGGTATCTAACTTCTACTTGCTGCACATGTCCATAGGATCGGTTCCCCTTTATGCTAAAAACTTGTTGCACCTCATACAAGGATCGATTTACCTTTGTGATGTGTTGCACCTCTTACTAGGATCGGTTCCCCTTTACCCAGAGTCGGTCATACACAAAATCATAAACTCGATCATACCATCTCAGGTGATTACTTAAGATCGGTTTCACTAATAAAAGTCATACCAATACAAAAGTTGGGGCTTTGTGAATAGTTTTACCAAAAACATAAACAAGTCATGAGCGGTTATGCTAATCACACATATTGGTTGTTCACAAGAATGAATAACAATACCAATAACGGCTGGCGATTTCCTTTTCGATTCACAAAACAAGATCATGAATTTATTTCCTTAAAACACATGTAAAACATTGTTTCCTAGGATGAAATCCTCACCTCATACCCATACAAAATCACAATAGCATTTAAACGATTATGTCGATGTCTTATCTACAAACTTTAATGGTTAAGAAATAAACCTCGTACTGTATTCCTTAATACTATGTATAACTAGAGTGTTCATGCTTCACAGTTTTTTTTTCAATATGCACGACTTGAAAGATTCGTTAGGGAATGAAACAGTTCAAGTCAAATATCATTGACCTCAAGTGGAAGGATAATGTTGTCGTTATAGCTTTTTAACTTCTTCAAGTCTTCGCAATACTTGTAATGTCATATATCCTAATACTTTCAAGCTAACCTATACGAACTTGACTCTAGTACATAATCAAGCGACTCTTTAAAAAATGGGTTTTGATTCACTAAAATATGACAACCAAACTTGACATACCAACGCTTGGTGGGTTCAACCGAGCTATGATATAACAAACTGGTTCCAACAACTTAACATACTCTGAGATTTCCTCATCAACGTCTCTATCAATATCTGAGTCACCTTCACCTGAAATTTCATCTAACTGTTCTTGTAGGCGTGTTTCCCAGTAATCAACAGTGTCTAAATCCAAAGGATGTTTAGATATTGATCTAGATGTGACAGTTTCCTCAGGTATTGGATCCAACCTTTTATCAAAATAAACTAGTTGATTCTGAACTGGTGATATTTTTTTTCGAGTTTTTACTCATATCCATATAGTCAGACTGCTTCAAACACAGACTTATTAGGTCTTAACGTGTTTGCCTGCTCTGATACCAACTGAAAACGCCGAGGGTACCAAAATACACCACCAACTTTTTCTTACGCAATCTATATGGACAAACTCAGCACAAATCCGAGAGTAAAACTCAATCAAGGAAAGTTCATAGAGTTATCTCCCTCTCTCTTGTTGTTAGAACGTTTACAAAATTGAACCGTGAACCTAACTACAATGAGAGTTCTTGGACGGTACCAAAGACCAATGTCCAAGGATCAATCAAGTCTAATCCAACTACAAGGTTGGACCTAGATACTGTGATTGATCGACGTACAACCTGTGATTTTTCAATTATAAAGATAAACAATATAATGTGGCAAAAAAAACACAGACACCAGAAATTTTGTTAACGAGGAAACCGCAAATGCAGAAAAACCCTGGGACCTAGTCCAGATTGAACACTAAACTGTATTAAGTCGCTACATACACTAGACTACTACCAGTTAACTTCGTTCTAGAATGTAGTTGAGCCCGAACTCAATATCCCACTGATTCAGGTACAGTCGCGCTCCTTACGCCTCTTGAATCCCAGCAGGACTCTATGCAATTGATTCCCTTAGACGGTCTCACACCAACTAAGATTTGCTTCAACTCAATTGAAGACTTCAAACCAAATCTGTCTCCCATAGATTAAACCTATTTATTGATTTCCTGAATACAATATAAACGGATGCTCAGATCAAACGATATATCCAGGTGATGGAAATCGATAGAAACCTAGACAAAAGTCTGGCTATTATCAGAATCCGGTCTTATGCAACCCGAGGTGCATCCTAGATTATTATTCACCTCACAAGTATAAAACATGCGGAATCAACAAAGTATGATACGAAGAGACTTTGTTGATTACTATCTATCTTGATTGATGGAGCAAGGATCTACAAACAATTAAGATCTGGATATTCGAGTTATCAAGATAAAACTTAACTGAACCTGGCTTCACGAATCCCAATGAAATCTTTGTAGTCGCTAAACCCTAAAAGGGTTTCTAGATACAACTAGGACACACAAAAATTAGTGTTAGGATTCAAAGATCCCAGTTGCCAAGAGTTCCCCTTATATATAGTTCAAAGCCTTGGTTGCTTTAGGTTTAATCTAAGATAGCTTTGGAACCAAGCATTCAACATTCACTGTTAGATGAAAGCTTTGAATCTTATTCACATATACAAGATATACACTATGTTTAGGTAAACCATAACCGAACCGTGTATAAAGTCTATGTTCAATATGGTTAGCCGAAAATAGCCTATTTGAACTTAAAAGCTTAACACTCATTTTCATCTTCTTCATTAAGCTTAGTCATTATATTTCGAGAAATTCGCAAACTAAATAATTAGTTCTCGACTCGAAATTCTTGTATATGCAAGCTAGTCTAATTAGTTATACGACAATCGTCTCAAGATAGAAAAGTGAATATAACTTGAGAAATAGGTGGTTCAGTCTTCACTTACCTTTTGTTCATGAAGTTCTCCAAAAGCTTTGTGTGATGCCGTATTACATGTATTTTTACACGTAGCGGAGTAGCTATATATCGACTTGCAGATTTGTGTGATGCGCATACTCGTATGAACATCATGGGAGAATCTGTTTGTTTCGTGATCCAGATAGGTATGTATATTCGTATACAAACCATTTTGGAACTGTGGTAATTAAGGTAACCCGGTTTAAGTATCCAAACCGGTATGCGAACCAATACGGTTCTATGTTCTATAACTAGTTCACTACCCAAACTCTTTAAAGGTTACGATGGTGGATATAATCTCTTACAATCCCTTCTTAAAAATCGTGAAGAAGATGTGCGTTCAAAGAATTTTGAATGTGAAAATCTTCATCAAAATCCATTTTTCTTGAAAGAATAACTTGTTGAATCTGAAGCTAGATGTAACTCTCAACAATGTTGTTTTAAAAGACATAGAAAATGTTTTTCTCTCACGAGAGAAATAATTGGAGGCTGAGCTTTCTGCTGCTCAGAACAAGGTAAATATGCTGGAAGAAAACTTGAAGAAGTTTAATCTTAAAATTATCCACTATGCTGGGAGCTTGTAAGAAACATCATGATACACGAGGTTTGGGCTATGAAGGAATAGACACTCCAAGCAGTAGCAAGATTATTTTTTTTTGTACTAATATCAATTTCCTGCAGAAAAATTTCACTAACGGCAAAAGTGGAAAATTACCTTCTGCGGCAAACACGTCAATGAACAAAGGAAATCAACCTCCTACTTATATGAGAAAGGTTAATAACATTCCCTTCAGATGTTATTACTGCAGAAACAAAGGTCATCTTGAGAAGAGATGTCGTTTTAGTTTGCGAAATGAAAAACTTTATAACATTCTTATTTGCATGTCTAAGGAAGTAATCAGACCTGTTTCTCATATTATTGGTCTTCAATGTCCAACTCTCAGACAAGAAAAGTGTTGTGATGAGCCAAGTCTTGGTTGTAAAAATAACACAAAGACTTTCTACAATTGTAAAAAGAATTATGTTATAAGGACAAATGACTACTTTGTTGATCCAATGGGTAAGGAAAATTCTTCAAACTCTTCTTCCGTGGCTAAAAGAAGTGTTAGATCAAAAGTGTCAATCGTTCCTGAATATATTAATATAAACAATCGTGTTTCGGAACTCAAGACCAGCATAAATAAACTTAAGTGTAGCATTAAGAAGGCAAGGAAAGCAGCAGCTTCAGGTATCTCTTGTCCTCCTCTTGTTAATTCTCTTGAGAGTAACTCTATTAAATCACCTGTTGATATTCAAGAAAGAAAAATGGAAAATGTCAATACCCTTGATGAGTTATATGTTCGTCAAATTACAACTTTACTGATTACAAATGTGCATCCTTTTTGAGACCGTGTGAGGATGCTCATAATTCTCAAGAAGCTATCTTCTTCTTGATAAAGTTGTCTTTGGTGTATTTTTTTTTTCGGTTTAAAAATAAAATGATCATGTTACTGCTGAGCCCTGCTCTGTTTAATTATTACACAATATAATATAAATGATCAATAACTCTTGAGAACATTCTCTTTGTTGATTCACTTTGAAAATCTTCGTTCTGTTTTTCCTTAATGACAGTTGATTTGTTGACTATCAATAATTACCCTGTGCTCAATTTATGAGCTAATATGTTCTTCATATTTTTAGAACTTGTTTTTGATGTTATCAAAACATACTTCTAAAAACAGGCTCCATTGGTTCCTTGGTTTTGAATTTGATTCATAACCACGAACGTACGTGCACTCAACTCTTTATCGAACGTAAACGAGTAACCCTAGGGTTTCCCTATGAAAATCTCGTGTATATATATATATCATGGATTCCTTCTTTTGATATATGCTCGTTCCTTAACATCAAGATCTCTCTTATGATATCATGGAGTGCATAATGGATAGATGCAAAAAGGAAGACAAAGTTGAAAAGGAAAAAGTCATTGAGTTTCATGAGAACCCTGTTTTCATAACCTGCTATCATGCAGTCGACCATGAAAACGATCTTCCAGTTAAGATGTCATCTCAATTGGTTGGAAATCTTCTTCGAGATTTTGAGGTTGTTCATGGTCAACTTGAAATTTCAACAAAGAATCTTGAGTTTCTGAAGATTGAACTGAAGAAAGCAACTGATGAAATTGTTTTTGCTCGATCCCTGGCTGTTGGTTATGTCTAAAGATTTTTTTAGTTCTTGGTTCATTTAGGAAACTTCTTATGAGAAATTATTCTTGTGTTTTTAATAAGGATAAATATGGTTTGGAATAGCATATATTGTGATTACACATAGTTATTGCCAACGATTTTCATCTTGCAATGTTTTAGATTTATTTAAATTATAAGTTATTTGGAAGATGATTTTGCAATATTAATCTTTATGGTTTTATATATTGCAAAAAATTTATGGGATATGTGTGTTTACTTTCGTGAACTATGATTTTCCCATATATGTCAAAAGTTAAGTCTATTATGTCATTATGCAAATATTGATAAAAGATAGAATGAACTTTTGAGTATTCTGCACTATTGATCTTTCCCTGATCCACTTCTATGTGAAAGTATTGTATGGCTCCGTAAGTTTCTTATAGCATTCCCGATTAAATAAATCATTAAGGTACCTTTGTGGTTAATTTAATTGAGTTTACTGGATACAAATTCATGTTTCATGTGATTTGTGAATGTCCAAAGAAATCCTTCTTTTCTTGTAAAAGTAAGGTCACTCTTGTTTTTCTTTCAGAAATGACATTTTATGGAGGAGAGTTCTTAATTGAATTTGTGCTTAATTTCCAAATATTTGTGGAGAGTGCGGCTGTGGAATATTGTAGGAGTTTTCTTGTATCTTTATAACTCCTTGATGAATACACTAAGTTTCGACTATGTGAGATCATCGAAACAAAGTTGATATGTTCTCTTTTATTCATGAATAATCTCTTTAAGAATTTCATTATGATCCCGCTAGTTTTCATACCTTTGCCAATTTATATTGACAAAAAGGGAGAGCATTATTTTGTAGTTCACACTACACACATAGGGTTTATGGATCATTTTGTAAGGGGGAGTGGTTTTCATTGTGAGGTGAAGTAATGACTAAGGGGGAGTGATACATATCACCGTAGTACTATTGTCAAAGTTGTGATAAAATCGAACTTTGATGTTGTGTAATAATATTATGACATTGTATAACAATAATTGAGAACATTTGTTTTCTTATTGTTATGGCTACGGATCTTCAACAACCATGATACTGATTTGAACACGTTCAGAATCACTGGAGTACTTGGAGTGACGAAGAATTCAAGGAATTTGAAGAACCAAGGAAATCAAGCATTTGGATGAGAAGCTACAAAGTTTATTTATTTTGTAATCCATATGTATTGATAGTTTTGTCACTAAAATTGAATAAGGTGGAGATTGTTAGAGCACTGCTCGGTCGAACTCACAAGTCTTGCTATCTCAAGCTTGTTTGTCAAGTTTAGTTGTCGAAACTATAAGTCTTGATTTCTAGTATACTTACAGCTATGTCTCGGATTAGGATAAAATGTGCAGTTGAGCTTTAGACTTCGCGGCGTTCATCGATTGAAGACGAAGATCTACTAAGGAGAGCTTGGAGGAACTTCATCAACAAAAGGTATGTGGAGACTTGAACTCATCTATCACTCAAAAGTCTATTATATTTTATCTTCTATCTCTTATTATACACATTTGATATTTCGAGATGAGTTTAACTCGCTTATATCTTTCTCGAAATATGTGTTGGAAAGCTTTTTTCTTTAACTACGTTCATTATTATTCTAGACAAAAATTTCGTATTGATCATTCGATCACTTGAAAATTTCTTATAAGCTAATAATTTGTGTGATACACCTATTGCCGTATTCTAAGAATGTTTCTATGATTGAAATGGGAGTTTATAACAATTAATCATTGTCTGGATATAGAACAGTATGCATACCCATATGCAAACTGTTGTAAGAATGATTCAGGTCCGGGAACCAAGTATGCATACCCGTATTCGAACGTTAACTGTCAAAGTCCGGGAACTAAGTTTTGCAAACTGTTTCACCTGAATGCGGTCTAGAACGACATTATGCGTACCCGTTTGCGAACTGTCAGAAAAGATCAAAGTCCGGAACTTAAGTTTGGGTACCCGTTTGCAAACTTATGTGATTAAGTTCTAAAATCAGTTAAGTATGATTTCATACTCATGAACAAATACATTTATATATTAAGGAATGCAATCTTTGCAAACCGTGGCTTAAGTGTTCATGATCTGATTCTTTTGAATCAATCCGATTTTGCT
Organism: Papaver somniferum; assembly: GCF_003573695.1. NCBI lineage: Eukaryota > Viridiplantae > Streptophyta > Magnoliopsida > Ranunculales > Papaveraceae > Papaver > Papaver somniferum. The sequence continues at coordinate 57,225,485 of NC_039368.1, read as the reverse complement.
TCAATTTTGTCTTGTATACTTCTATAATAATATAAAAAAATTGAACAACTTTATGAGTAACACAATTAGATTCATTTGATTATCATTTTATTTAGAAGTGTTAAAATGAATATGGTTAAGAAAAAAGTGTTCATATGGCTAACTTCGGTAAACTGTTATTGAGTCGATTTAATATACACGTTTAGGTACGGTTACCCATATCTGAATCAGTGTAACAAGCTAAGATCATCTAATGGTAGAGAGATATTTCCTTGGTTTTGTGCAAAGTTAGCTTGAATCTTAAATCAGTTTTTCATCCAATGGTGAATATTGATTGCTTTGTTATAAAGTTATCAAACCCTGATTTGAAGACTATATAATGGAGAAATCTAGCAACTGTGAAACCTAATCCCCACACCTCCTGTGTGATACTAGTTGCGACTAGAGTCGATTCTCTTTTAACCTGGGTTTTTCCTAAAACCATTATAGGTTAACGACTTGAAGACCTCATTGGGATTCTGAAGCCAGACCCAACTATTTTCTTTGTAGTTGCATGTTCTGATCTTACTTGTTCTATCATATTGAGTACTACCTTCTCTAATATTTGCTCGAGATTTATCTCCGATAGGTAAGATATAAAAAGTAATCACAAAGCACTTCGTCTTATTCTTTGTGATTCCATAATAACTTGTTCTACTACCATATAGTTAAGTTATTGTGAGGTGATTGATATTTCTAGGATGTTCTTCGGGAATATAAGACCGGATTATCAATTGGTTCCTGTTCACTTTGATTTATCAAAAGATGGAACAAAAAATTCATAGGTATTTCTGTGGGAGACAAATTTATCTATCAGAATAAACTTTTCTGTAGGAGACAGATTTGTTTATCAAGTCTTTGACTTTGGGTCATAGCAACTCTTAGTTGTGGGTGATATCATCTAAGATGATCAAATACATAGAGTCATGTTAGGATTCAGAGGCGTAAGGAATGCGACTATACCTTAATCAGTGTGAGATTGGTTACGGCTCAACTACATTCCATTCCGAAGTTAAATTATAGTAGGCTAGAGTCTGTAGAGGCTTAATACAATATGGTGTTCAAAACTGGACTAGGTCCCGGGCTTTTTTTGCATTTGCGGTTTCCTCGTTAACAAAACTTTTGGTGTCTGTGTTATTTCTTTTCCGCATTATATTTTTATATAATTGAAATATCACAGGTTGTGCGTAGTTCAATCAATTGGTAAATCCAACCTTTGGTTGTTGACTGAAATTGATTGACACATGAACATTGGTTTTTTGATAACGTTCAAGTTATTTCTCATATCAATCGGGCTCACATATTTCTATATATTCGATTGCAGATTGTGTTGAGAAATTGAGAAATAACTCTTGGATGTTTTTCCTTGATTGAGTCTGATTGTCTAGTTGATTCTCTTGGAATTATATTGGAGTTAGTCCATACAGATTGCCTAACAAAATATTGGGTGTGGTGGTTAGACCCACACTTTTTAAATTCCGGAAACTACTTTTTTGGTATGTCCTAGTTGTATCTAGAGTTGTCCTCTCCAGAAACCCTTTTTAGGGTTTAGCGACTATCAAAGACTTCATTAGGATTCGTGAATCCAGGTCCAGTTATCTTTTATCTTGATAACTAGTGTATCCTGATTTTGTTCAATTGTTGCTTTATATAACTTGAACAATATAGATGGTGAAAAAGCAGGGGTCTAACAACCACACCCAATATTTCGCTTAGCAATCTGTGTGGACTAACTCCAATATACTTTTAAGAGAATCAACTAGACAGTCAGACTTAATCTTAATAAAAGTATATAAAAGAGTTATATCTCTCTTTCTCTATTCAATACTTACTCAAGCAAATAGAAATCTGCGAGTCTAATTGAATACAAGAGAAATCACTTGAACGGTACCAAAGACCAATGTTCAAGTATCAATCAATTTCAATCAACCAAAATTTTGATTTTCCAATTGATCGATATAACGCACAACCTGTGATATTTCAATTATATAACAAAATATAATGCAGAAAAGAAATAACACAGATACCAGAAGTTTTATTAACAAGGAAACCGCAAATACAGAAAAACCCCGGGACCTAGTCCAGATTGAACACACACTGTATTAAGCCGCTAAAGACACTAGCCTACTACAAACTAACTTCGCTCTGGACTGTAGTTGAACCCCAATCAATCTCATATTGATCCAACGTACAGTTGCGCTCCTTACATCTCTGATCCTAGCATGATACTACGCACTTGATTCCCTTAGCTGATCTCACCCACAACTAAGAGTTGCTACGAAACAAAGTTGGAGACTTTAATAAACAAATCTGTATCACACAGAAAAGTCTACGGTAATAGATAAATCTATCTCTCACAGAAATACCTATGAGTTTTTGTTCCGTATTTTGATAAATCAAGGTGAACAGGAACCAATTGATAAACCAGACTTATATTCCCGAAAAACAACTCAGTATTATCAATCACCTCACAATAATCTTAATCGACTAGCGAAAGAAGATATTGTAGAATCACAAACTATGAGACGAAGATGTTTGTGGCTACTTTTATATCTTGTATATCAGAGAAATCAATTTCAATCCAATCTTACGATTGTACTTAGTACGATAGAAACATCAAGATCATATCACACAACTACAAGAAAAGTAGTATCGGTCTGGCTTCACAATTCCAATGAAGTCTTCAAGTCGTTAAGCTACAAGATCTCGGTAGAAACCTAAGGTTAAAGGAGAATCGATTCTAGCTAATACAACTAGTATCATACAGGAGATGTGGGGATTAGGTTTCCCAGTTGCTAGAGTTCTCCCTTATATAGTCTTTCAAATCAGGATTTGCAATCGATGTTAGCTTAGTAACAAAGCATTCAATATTCACCGTTAGATGAAAACCTAATTAGATTCAAGCTAATATCTTTCAACCGTTAGATCGAAACTTAGCTTGTTATACACAAATGAAATGCATGTTTATTTAGGTTTGTGTAACCGTACCCAAACATGTACATCTAGTTAGTTTGTGATTCTAGTTACCAAATGGTTAGCCATATGAGCACTTTCATATCAACCATATTCTTCTTTACCATAACTAGTTCAGATGACTCAAATGAACTAGTTGGAGAGTTGTTCAATTGCTTAGATCTTATAGAAGTATACAAGACACAATCGAAGCAAAAATGAATTGATTCACTCGAATCGATTCATGAACTTTATAGCCACGGTTTGCAATCTTGCATTCCTTAGTTTATATAAGTTTAAGTTCACGAATAATCGTTTTTAGAAAATAACCAACCTAAGTACGCGGACTTAAGTACTCGTGATAAGTTTGTTTTCAGTTCACAACTCTAGCAAAAATTCTCGGGACGAGAACCTCCGACAGTACGCGAACTGGGTACGCAGACTCTAGTTCTGGTTTTCCTGAGCAGCAAAGTACGCATACTTTGGTTCAAGGAATAAGGACTTATACATGTATGATTTACCACACAATGCTTATATCCAACCATGATTATATAATCTAAACTCTCATTTCAATCCATAAAACATTCTTAGAGGACGTTATATAGTTGATGTTCACACACTATTTTTCGTCAAAGCAATTTTCAAGTAATTGAAACTTAACATGTCTTTCGTCACTAGTAAAGATGAACTTGGACAAAGAGAAAGCTTACCAACACATATTTCGAGAAATAGATAAGCGAGATAAACTCGGCTCGAAATAACAAATGTGCATAATCAAAGTCTATATAGAAAAATGGCTTTTGTCTCAAGATAGGAGATAGAGTAGATAGAATTTTGAGTGATAGATAACTTCAAGTATCCACATACCTTTTAGTCGATGAAGTTCCACCAGTTCCTTGAGTAGTTATTCTTCTTGGTATGATGATCACCATGGAGTCTTGAGCTCAACTACACTTTCTATCCTAGTCCGAGTCTTAGCTATAAGTAGACTACAAATCAATACTTATAGATTTGATCACTAACATTGACAAACATGCTTGAGATAGCAACGCATGCGAGTTCGACCGAGCAGTGCTCTAACAATCTCCCCCTTTGTCAATTTTAGTGACAAAACTATCAATACAAATGGAAACAAAAATAGATAACTAAACTTTTGCAGCTTATCTTCCACATGCCTGATCTTCTTGGTTCTTCAACATTACTCGAAATCTTCGTCACTTCAAAGTACTCAAATGATACCAAAGGTTGTAAGTTTAGTATCACCATTGTTGAAAATCCGTAGTCATAACAATGAGAAAACAAGAATTCTCAATTAGTGTTATCTAGTGTTATACAGTGTCATAACATTATTACACAGTACCAAAGTTCAATTGTATCACAACTTAGAAAACAATACTATGTGATATGTATCACCCCCCCCCCCTAGTAAATACTCCATGTCACATGGAAACAACTCCCCCTTACATAATGATCTGAAAACCATACATATTTGTAGTGTGAACTACACATTAATTCTCCCCCTTTTTGTCAATAAAATTGGCAAAGGTACGAAAACTAGTGGGATCCTAATGAAATTTCCATAGAGACATTTCATGACCAAAAGAAAGTACATATCAAATTTTTAGATGCCATCATATATCCGAAGCTAAATGCATTCATCAAGGAGTTTATAAAGATACAAGATAACCCCTATGATATTCCACATCCGCACTCCCCACAAAGATTTGGCAATTAAGCACAAGTTCAATTAAGAACTCTCCCCCATAAAATTTCATTCTCGAAAGAACAATAAGAGATACCTTACTTTCACAAGAAAATAAGTATTTCTTTGGACATAACAAATCGCATACGAATATGAATTTGAATCCAAAAATACTCAATTAAATTAACCGCAAGAAAACCCATGATTAATTTAATCGGAATTGCTCAACATAAGCGAACTTACGGAGCCGCACATTATATACATAAAATATGGATCAAGGAAGATCAATATTGCGGAATAGACAAGGATTCATTCTATTTTCCACCACCATTTGCACAATGACATACAATAGACATAATCCTCGTAAACAAAAGTTCATCCTATCTTCCATGAATATTTGCATAATGACATATAATAGGCTTAAAACTTTTGTAATTTCAAAAGTTCATTCATTCTTTTATCAATACATGCATATCGACATACGAAAGACTTAACTTTTGACAAGGTATGGGACAATCATAGTTCACGAACGCAAACACACATATCCCATAATAAGTTTGCAATATATAAAACCATAAAGATTAATACTGCAAAAATCATCTTCCAAACAACTTTTTTAGAATTTAAGAAAATAAATCTAAAAACAATAAAGATGAAAACGTTGGACATAGCTATGTGTAATCACAATAATGAATATTCCAAACTTTAATTATTCTTCCTAAAAACACAAGAATAAAATTCTCATAAGAAGATTTACTAGACATTAAACCTTTGGAGAATTCTTTATCGTCCCCGAACTCCTCTCCGTCAACAGTCATTGGTACATAAGGTTCATGAATATATGAGTTAATATTAATAAACCTTGTTGACTGATGTCGAACCAGGGCCTTCTGAATCTCAAGAGTCTTGAACACAACAACCTTTATATGTTGAATATCCTTTTGTGTCTCCTTCAATACTTCAAGAACATCAGAAAACTTCTGAGAATTTGAAGGAACATCTCTTGGCTTCCTCACATTCCTTCTTTTTCTTTTCAAAGTTGGAGGCAACGGAGATTTCTCTTTTTCCTTCATGATTAATGGATTGACAATTATATTAACATCTTTTCCATCAGAAGACATAATACTTGGAGTATCTATAAGCGTATGGGTTTGTGAAAGGAAATCACAATTCAACTCAACAAGTAGTCTTAAGATAAAAGAAGTTTCAGGGAAGGAAAAAGGAATGCAGGGTTACGCAACATTTAATAGGTTCGTCCACGCACAATTCTGAACCCTAGAGAGAGTAGAATTGTCGAGAATAACCCTCCTTTATTGATAAACAGGAAACCCCAAAAAAAAACTAAGGAAGATGAAAACAAACTTTTCCTAAATCCTGAGAGGTGCACAACCTTGTCTCTTTTGATCAGGCACATGAGACAAGATCAACACTCAACACAATCAAGTTGTGTTACGGTGAACAACAATCTTTCCACCATGTTCCTGTTGAGAGGAATCCTTAGACCTCTGTCTATCAAAACGATTGAACCATACCTTCTTCTCTAATGGTCTTATTTTATCCTTGGAAACTAACTTCTTAGACGAAGATAAAATTTTACATACCTCAGCGGTCTTTTGAGCAAGTTTTAGCTTGCTTGCTAGTCGATTTTCTCTTCGTTGAAGTTTGTTGACATGTCTCAATTTATTTTTGCACTTGTAACACTTTGATAGTTCATGAACTTTGAGTGAACAATACGAGCACGTCAACCTTGAATATAACTCAGGCATTTGAGATGTGCAAGATGCTAGACACATAGTTGAACCTGAAAAATTATTCACAGAGTTTCCAATAGAAAGGTCAGTTTCATCTTCCAGATTGGTTGAGTTTTCTTCTGAAAGAATATCAAGATTGATGTATATATTGCTACAATTATCAAAATCAATATTTTCACAAAGAAGTGCAACACTTGATTTTTCGTCTTCATTAGAATCATAATTGTCTGACATTTCATCAAGAGTTGCAGCAAGACCTTTGTTCCCAGTGTATTTCTTTCGATTTGGACACTCATTTGCAAAATGACCAAAACCTTTACACTTAAAGCATTGAGGAATATCCTCGTCATCAGTTTCATTATTATCCCTATTTTTAGGAGGAACACGATTATGTGGTTTATCTGATGACTTGGATTTAACTCTGGAGAACCGTTTACTTCCCTTCAAAAGAAGATCCCTAACGTTGATTCTTCAACATCAGTCGGTTCGGACCTCCACTTAGTTTCACACAAGCTTCATCCTGGTCAGGGATAGATCACCCAGGTTCGGGTAAACTGCCTTGTGATCAACGAGATTGACTTGTCAAGATCTTCATCTGATGAATCATCCTTAGAAAGATCATCTTCGGAGATGTAAACACTTTTACTTTTGTCAAGTAATTTATTGTTCTTTAGTGCTTTGAAAGCAACATCCTTACTGGACTTGGACGTATGCTCATGATCAAAGATCTTTAGCATCCCAACCAGAGTATTTCTGGACAGCGTTGCGAGATTATTTCCTTCACTGATGGCATGCTTCTTAAAATCGTATCTAGATGGCAATGATCTGATAATTTTTATCACAATGTCCTTTTCAGGAATGGTCTTACCCAATGCAAAATATGCATTAACAATTTCAGACACCTTGCGACTAAACTCATCAAATGTTTCTTTATCTGCCATACGAAGGTTTTCCCAATCAGAATTTAGGTTTTGAAGCCTAGCTTCTTTCTCACTGGTATTTCCTTCAAATACGGTTTCTAAGATATCTCAGGCTTATTTAGACTTAGTGCACGTAGTCACATGGTACTGAAGATCTGGGGTAATGGCATGTATGATAGCATTTAAGCCGTCATAATTTTGCTTTGCAGCAAGGATTTCTTCTGGACCATATCTACCAATATCCTTAGGTATAGATACATCGCCTTCTGTATTAACCGGAGGATCATATCCATTTAACACATGCCCATGTTTGAAAATCACGAGCTTGAAGAAAAGCACACACATTAATTTTCTACCATAGGTAGTTTGATCCATCGAAGACTGGTGGTACATTTATGGAGATAGAATTCCTATCCATAGATTCAGATCGCTACAAACACAGACTTGTAAGGTATTTAAACGTGTTTGCCTGCTCTGATACCAATTGAAAAAGCGAGGGTCTAACAACCACACCCAATATTTCTCTTAGCAATTTTTATGGACTAACTCCAATATACTTTTAAGAGAATCAACTAAACAGCCAGACTCAATCTTAATAAAAGTATATAAAAGAGTTATATCTCTGTTTCTCGATTCAATACTTACTTAAGCAAATAGAAATCTGTGAGTCTAATTGAATACAAGAGAAATCACTTGAACGATACCAAAGACCAATGTTCAAGTATCAATCAATTTCAATCAACAAACAAAGGTTAGATTTTCCAATTGATCGATTTAAGGCATAACCTGTGATATTTCAATTATATAACAAAACATAATGCGGAAAAGAAATAACACAGACACCAGAAGTTTTGTTAACGAGGAAACCGCAAATGCAGAAAACCCCCGGGACCTAGTCCAGATTGAACACACACTATATTAAGCCGCTACATACACTAGCCTACTACAAACTAACTTCAGTCTGGACTGTAGTTGAACCCCCATCAATCTCATCCTGATCCAAGGTACAGTTGCGCTCCTTACGTCTCTGATCCCAGCAGGATACTACGCACTTGATTCCCTTAGCTTATCTCACCCACAACTAAGAGTTGCTACGACCCAAAGTCGAATACTTTAATAAACAAATCCGTATCACACAGAAAAGTCTACGGTAATAGATAAATCTGTCTCCCCATAAGTACCTACGAGGTTTTGTTACGTATTTTGATAAATCAAGGTAAAAAGGAACCAGTTGATAAACCAGACTTATATTCCCAAATAACAACTCAGTATTATCAATCACCTCACAATAATCTTAATCGACTAGAGAAAGAAGATATTGTGGAATCACAAACGATGAGACGAAGAAATTTGTGACTACTTTTATACCTTTCCTATCGGAGAAATCAATCTCAAGCCTATCCTACGATTGTACTTAGTACGATAGAAATAGAAAGATCAGATCACACAACTACAAGAAAAGTAGTATCAGTCTGGCTTCACAATCCCAACAAAGTCTTCAAGTCGTTAGCCTACATGGTCTCAGTAGAAACCTAAGGTTAAAGGATAATTGACTCTAGATAATACAACTAGTATCATACAGAAGGTGTGGGAATTAGGTTTCCCAGTTGCTAGAGTTCTCCCTTATATAGTCTTTCAAATCAGGGTTTGCAATCAATGTTAGCTTAGTATTAAAGCATTCAATATTCACCGTTAGATGAAAACCTGATTAGATTCAAGCTAATATATTTCAACCGTTAGATCGAAACTTATATTGTTACACACAAATGAAATGCACGTTTATTTAGGTTTGTGTAACTGTACCCAAACATGTACATGTAGTTGGTTCAACAGTATTTAACCAAATGGTTAGCCATATGAGCACTTTCATATCAACCATATTCTTCTTTACCATAACTAGTTCAAATGACTAAAATGAACTAGTTGGAGAGTTGTTCAATTTCTTAGATCTTATATAAATATACAAGACACAATCGAAGAAAAAACAATTTGATTCACTCGAATCGATTCATGAACTTTATAGCCACGGTTTGCAAACTTGCATTCCTTAGTTAATATAAGTTTAAGTTCATGAATAATCGTTTTTAGAAAATAACCAACTTAAGTACCCGGAATAAGTTTGTTTTCAGTTCACAAACTCTAGCAGAGATTCTCGAGATGAGAACCTCCGACAGTACGTGGACTGGGTACGCGGACTTTAGTTCTGGTTTTCCTGAGCAGCAAAGTACGCATACTTTGGTTCAAGTAATAAGGACTTATACATGTATGAGTTACCACACAATGCTTATATCCAACCATGGTTATATAATCTAAACTCTCATTTCAATCATTGAAACATTCTTAGAGGACGTTATATAGTTGTTCTTCATACACTATTTTTCGTCAAAGAAAATTTCAAGTAATTGAAACTTAACATGACTTTCGTCACTAGTAAAGATTAATTTGGCCAAAGCGAAAGCTTACCAACACATATTTCGAGAAATAGATAAGCGAGATAAACTCAGCTCAAAATAGGAAATGTGCATAACCAAAGTCTATATAGCAAAACGACTTTTGTCTTAAGATAGGAGATAGAGTAGATAGACTTTTTTGTGATCGATAAGTTCAAGTCTCCACATACCTTTTAGTCGATGAAGTTTCACCGGTTCCTTGAGTAGTTTTTCGTATTTGTACGATGATGTCCATGGACTCTTGAGCTCAACTACACTTTCTATCTTAGTCCGAGACTTAGCTGTAAGTAGACTAGAAATCAAGATTTATAATTTTGATCACTAACATTGATAAACATTCTTGAGATAGCAACGCATGCGAGTTCGACCAAGTAGTGCTCTAACAGATAGTAATCACAAAGTTCTCTTCGTCTCAACTTTGTGATTCCATAAGTTTTATATCTTATGAGTTGAATAATAATCTATGCTGCACTCCGGGTTGCATAATTCTGGATTTTGAGGATATCCATACTTCGGTCAAGTTGATATCGATTTCCATCACCTGGATCTTTCGTTTGATCTGATCATCCGTTTAGATCGTAAATCAGGAAATCAATTATATAGGCTTAATCTGTGGGAGGAAGATTTGGTTTAAAGTCTTTAATTGAGTTGAAGCAACTCTTAGTTGGTGTGACGTCATCTAAGGAATCAATTGTGCCGAGTCCTGCTGGGATTCAAGAGGCGTAAGGAGCGCGACTGTTCCTGAATCAGTGGGAGACTGAGTTTGGGCTCAACTATATTCCAGACCAAGTTAATGGTAGTAGGGTAGTGTCTATAGTGGATTAATATAGTTTGGTGCTCAATTTGGACTAGGTCCCGGGTTTTTTTTGCATTTGTGGTTTCTTCATTAAAAAAATTTCTGGTGTCTGTGTTATTTCTTTTTCCACATTATATTGTTCATTTTTATAATTAAAATATCATAGGTTATGCGTTGATCAATTAAAGTAGATACGTCCGGCCTAGTTTGTTGGATACGACTTGATTGATCCTTGAACATTGGTCAGTTGTACCATTCAAGAACTCTCGTTGTGACTAGGTTCACGGATTCAACTTTGTAAACGTTCTAATCGCAAGAGAGATAGAGATATAACTCCAGACACTTGCCTTGATTGAGTTTTAACTCTCGGAGTTGTGTTTTATCCATATAGATTACCTACGAAAAAGTTGATGGTGTATTTTGGTATCCCCAATGTATTCAGACCTGACTCATGAACGACTATGGTATTTGTACTTTGTACACCTACTAACCATGTCGATTATTTTTAAGTGCGATTAAATTATTCCTAAGAGATAATTACCATTTGATCAATTCTCTAAAAACGCTAGACTTATTTGATCACATGATTGTGACTCAAGGTTAATATCTTAAGTGTTCATGAGAATGAATATTATGCTTTTAGGTTCAAATCGGCTAGTTTCGACTAACCACCTTGAACATAGTTTTTACACACAATTTGGTTACGGTTTCACCTACCAGAGTGTATGTCTTGTTTATGTAACTCAGATTCAAAGATTCATCTAAAAGTGGATGTTGTTTTCTTGGTTCCAAAGCTATCTTAGCCTAAACATAATGCAACCTATGCTTTGAACGTCTATAAAAGGGGAACTTCAAGCAACTGGGATCTTTGAATCCCAAGAATACTTTTTGGTGTGTCCTAGTTGTAACTAGAGTCGTCCTTTTCATAACCCTTTTAGGGTTTAACGACTATAAATACTTCATAGGGATTCGTGAAGCTAGGTCGAGTTATCTCTTCTTGATAACTCGAGTATCATGATCTTGATCGATTATTGAGTTACTCACTTGATCAAGATAGATAGAACTTCATCAAAGTTCTCTTAGTCTCAAAGTTTGTTGATTTCACAAGTTTTATACTTGTGAGGTGAATAATAATCTAGGATGCACTTCGGGTTGCATAAGTCCGGATTTTTAGGTAGCTGGACTTTGTCTATTGCTATCAATTTCCATCACCTTTGATCAAAGTTTTTGATTGTAAAATGAAATCATATATAGGCTTAATATGTGGGAGACATATTTGGTTTAAAGTCTTCAATTGAGTTGAAGCAACTCTTAGTTAGTGTGGCGTCATCTAAGGGAATCAACTGCGTGGAGTCCGGCTGGGATTCAAGAGGCGTAAGGAGCGCGACTGTATCTTAATCAGTGGGAGTCTCGATTAGGGCTCAACTACATTCCATCACTAAATTGGTTGGTAGTAGCCTAGTGTCTGTGGAGGTTTAATACAGTTTGGTGTTCAGTCTGGACTAGGTCATGGGGTTTTTCTGCATATGTGGTTTCCTCGTTAACAAAACTTCTGGTGCCTGTGTTATTTCTTTTTACGCATTATATTGTTTATATTTATAAGTGAAATATCACACGTTGTACGTAATCAATCATAGTAGATACATCCGACCTAGTTTGTTGGATACGACTTGATTAATTCTTGGACATTGGTCTTTGGCACCGTCCAAGTAATCTCTTTGTGATTAGGTTCACGGATTTGATTCTGTAAATGTTCTAATCGCAAGAAAGAGAGAGAAATATACAACTATAGATACTATTCGTTGATTGAGTTGAACTCTCGGAGTCGTATTGAGTTTGTCCATACATATTGCCTAAGAAAAAGTTGGTAATGTATTTTGGTACCCCCGCGTTTTCAGGTAGGGAAAGAAATAGTGGAAAAGAAGGTGGTTCATTTATGTATTAAGACTTTCACTCAGTCATGGGATATAAATGTAATGCTAAAATTACGACATGTGAAACCGCTGAAGGGGTATTCATCAGTCGAGTCTTCTTTAATTAACCTCCTTGAAGAATCCAACGGTTGAGAGACAATCTTGATCGTTGAGATCAAAAATTGACGACTATTGTGGCACACTACGACAGTGAATTCAAGATTCGAGTCTTCTTTATGTAACCTCCCTGAAGAATCCAACGGTTGAGAGACAATCTTGATAGTTGAGATCGAACATTGACGACTATTGTGGCACACTACGGCAGTGGAATCAAGATATTTTGCTGGCAGTGAATCACCGATAATTGAACCTGCAAGAACAACGAATAAATCACTTCTTGACCCAATGTTTGGGATGTTAAATTCCTGCCTCAAATAAGAAATTTATGTTGACAGGGAAACCCTCCATGAGTGTCTTGAATAATCAATTAAGATATTCATATATCCCACCATTGGCGAAGATAAACCCCTGTAAAGTTTATTTGAATGCCAATGGTTGTGATATTTTTATCCCATAAATCAACCTCACTCTCAACCTTAAAATCAAGTTTAATCCTATTCGAATCATCATAAAATTTCGAAATTGAAAGCATACCAAAAATAGTACCTATTAAAGAAAAACAAAGAATTGTCTTGAAAAACGAAGAAAAAATCACCACAAGGATGAAGAAAGAATCACTACAAGAGTGAAGGAAACAAATCACCAATAAAGTGAAGTAAAACACCACATAACTGGTGATGATTAGTACTAAAACTCTCATATCTTGACTTGACTGACCGATCTGAGAAAATCAGATCAAAAACCAGGAAGATCAGAGAAACAAAAGAGGAATCTAGTTTTTTTTTCTTACTTCTGTAGGAGAGAGAAAACTTTTATGTTTATGCTCATCATTCCTCGGGGTTATGAAAACAAATATTTTTGCGTGCACCATCTCTTTAGATAACTGAAAGACTGAAGTGGAAACGAGTTAGCATATCATCCCACTTGGTGCTCAGTGGAAACAAATACAACGTCCAGGTAATCACTAACATGCTACACATATCTACTAGAGAATAATAATAAAACATCTTTTACATGCACTACATAGCATAAGATCACTCCAATATCATTCTCTCAGAAAAAAGTACACCGACAAGATGTTTACGAGAATGACGCTAGAATAACCTAAACATATGTTATCCTAATTAACCTCGCTCTACTCAATGAAAACGATGATTCTAAAATAAATGCAGTCTCAAATGATAGCGCCATCCTCATGAAACGTGTACATCTCATGAATCAATAACCATCATTTAAGTCTAGAACATATAATAAAGTTTTGATTATTATGACTAAAACATCAGATGCATGAAGAGCCTATCCGCTCATTCATCAAAAAGAATATGATCATAGAAACCTAGTTATTTTACTAAGACTGAACAATCAAGCATAATATACATACATACAATTTCCCAAAATATATAAGTATATAATATTAGCTGCTTTTATGTCCCTATCAATTGCATAAAATGGATATAAAATATAATATTCAACCCCAGCGGCCACCAGACAGTCTCAAGGGTCTAAATAATGCATAAGCTTCTTTTATGCCTCCTATAGTAATATTGGACACCTCAGTCGCCACTTAAAGAACCATAAAGACCTGTATAGCATAATATGAGATATTTTTACGCCCCTATTTAACTTAGCAAGGATCTATAAGGAAAACCACATCCTCTCCTCGCAGGGAAATGGATTGCGCATATCAGGCAACACACACATTCAATTGCACTCAAACATAATTGCTTACAAACATACAATTACATTAAAACATTCTCAAAATAATAAAGACACATCATGCTCGCCAATTTAAGTAACTTAATGATTACAATAAAGTTACAAGAGTTCCCACCTGGTTTGATGAAAACCACGCCTACATTGTATTCCTCAATCCACCAGTTCATCCTTTGAATCGATCAATGTTAATAAATATTAACTTATAATCACGTAGGCACTCTAAGAATTTAGCAAAAAGTTTCGCACAACATTATAATAGCACAATATCCCACAAGTTTCTAGTTATGGGTTAAGTCAAATAACCAATGGTTATAGTTTTATAAATGGTTTTATAACCTGGTATTTAGTGTTGTATGCATAAATCAATATTTACTTATACAAGGGGCCAATTGGGTGTCATCGGAAATCCCTTGAAAAACTCTACAACTTTGCAAAAGGAATCAAAATCTAATTCGGACCACAAGAGGTCCAAAACATCAAAATAAGATTTCTGGCTCTAACCCTAACCCGAAGTTTGTCCCGCTCCGGCCCACTAATCCAACCCGCTAACCTGTGGAATAACCATGTCCAATCCACTAGCGTTAGCCCATAAACCGGTTTTACTAGCTACGATTCAGACAGGTCATCTGAGTCAAGCGTCTGACTCGATCATCATCTTCACAATTTTCTGAAAATTTACCAAGAGTTGGCACACTAAAAACAGCGCAAGGGGTCAACTTACAAGGTCTCTAGATTACTCATTTCAACTCCAAAAGGATAAATCGTTGGCTCTTTAGAATCTCGAGATAATACTCTACAAATTTTGATTACTGAATATTTATCAATTCTGATTCGATCCCATCTATAAATGATCAAACTTATGGACACTCCTGACTGATTACACATGGTTTTATCTTCGTCGGGTATTTTTCTAATATGGATATGTCATATTTGACCAATTTAAACAAACTTTATATGCACATAAAAATCATTTGGCATGTTACAATTCTCATATATATATATCTAATAGCATGTTAATTTTTTGCTGACTCGAGGTATGGATTTGACTCGGTCTGAGTCAGATGTCATACCGTTTTTTTTAGTCAGATCTGACTCACGATTTGAGTCAGACCTAACCTATGATTCAGACCCATTTGAGTCAGGTAATAAAATATCTCTGACTTATGGGAACAAACCACTGACTCATATTTGAGTCAGATGATTCAGATCCGACTCAAAGAACAAACATATTGAGTCAGATCCAGACGAGTCAGGTAAGTCAGGAGAAAACAAACAAGGTGTAAGTCTGGTTAATTCTCTAAGTTAGCTAGAAAAGTCTCTAGATAATGGCCAGTGAACAAAATACCATACATACAATCATGATTTTTCATAATAGAAGAAATGATTGATTCGACTCTATTTATACTTCTAACACCTACCCAAAACATTACGGACATACTAGGATGCATAGAAGAGGTTACCTTGATTGTTTGAATATGCGCTCTTTCATCGCCATCATCTTTCCATCATGATTATCAACTATATTTGCCATCAAAGAACTCTCAAATTATCATACTCTCTAGCTAGTACATCTAGACACTCTACCTCACTGATTTCTCCTTTACCTTATTCATCGTTAATACTATACTCATCACTTTTTACTACAATCCTACAACTCTCTTTTTCTCTCTTTTAATCTCTTTTCATCATAACAATTCTTCTCTTCCTAATCTTTATTATACTAGATATATATTCCCAAGACCTACCTCTAACTTTCTTCCAACAATCGACACCACCTTCTATCTAACTAACAACAACAACTTCTCAAGTTTTCACAAGATAAGTTTCAAACAAAAAATATCTATTTGATTAACTAACGTAATTAGGTGATTAATCTAACCTAACATAATTAGGTCTAACTTAATTAATAAGTTTTTACATTTACTAACCACTCCAAATTACTAAGGGAAACCCTTTTACTAATGGAAGGTTCGTGCAAATCTGGTCAAGGTGCGGCCTAACGTAAGTCAACGGTCAAAGGCCAATACTAGTTTGACTTTTGACTCCATCTTCCGACTCTTGTATCTTCTTCATTCGAAGCTCGATCGACGCGTTCTAATAGTCCATTTTGCATAATTTTTCGAGACCTATTCAATGGTTCTAGTTTCATAACCAAATTGTTGTCGAAAAAATTTCTATTAATTGTTGTTCATATTTAGTTAATCGAGTCATTAGCGGTTAAATCATCTCTTGACTGGTCTATTAGCGTTGACGTGCTTGCGGGTCTTTACAAACATGAAGTTGGAAGGAGATAAATTCTTGAATTGATGTAGAGTAACATACTAAAAACATATTTAATAGAAAAAAAAAGTTTGGAGACACAACTTTCTCCAAATTTTCACTCTTCTCTCACTTCTCTCCTCTCCCAAAAAACATTTCTCCCCCCAAACGCACTGAAACTTTAGCCGTTGGATTTTTCCGTTGTTCAAATCTGTTAGAGCATTGCTCGGTTGAACCCACCAAGCGTTGGTATGTCAAGTTTGGTTGTCATATTTTAGTGAATAAAAACTCATGTTAAGAGTCGCTTGATTATGTACTAGAGTCAACTTCGTATAGGTTAGCTTGAAAGTATTAGGGTATGAGACATTACAAGTATTGCGAAGTCTTGAAGATGTGAAGAAGAAAAGAGCTACAACGACAACAATCATCCTTCCACTTGAGGTTAGTGATATTTGACTTGAACTGTTTCATTCCCTAACGTATCTTTCAAGTCGTGCATATTTAAAACATAACTGCGAAGCATATGTGAACTCTAGATAGACATAGTATTAAGGAATACAATACGAGGTTTATTGCTTAACCATTAAACTTTATAGATAAGACATCGTCATAATCATTTGATGCTATTGTGATTATGTATGGGTATGAGGTGAGGATTTCATCCTAGGGAACAATGTTTACATGTGTTCTAAGGAAGTAAGTTCATAAACTTATTTGTGAACCGAAAAGGAAATTTCCAAGTGTTATTGGTTTTGTTATTCATTGCATATCTTATGAACAACCAATATGTTTGATAGAGTATAACCGCTCACAACTTGTTGTGTTCTTGGTAGAACTATTCACAAAGGCCTGACTTATGTATCAGTATAGCTTTTATTAGTGAAACCGATCTTAAGTAATCACATGTGGTATGATCAGATTTTGTATGTCTGACAAATTAAAAGGAAAGGGGGAACCGATCCTTGTAAGGGGTGCAGTACATCAAAGGGAACCGATCCTTGTATGGGGTTGTTTGAGGGTGAAAACGGTTTTTGCTGATTTTGGTAATTTCGGATGTGTGGGTGAGAAATGAATTTAAACCCTAAACAATGTACTGCAAGGGAGTACTTTAGATTCGAGAGATCAATCTGTACAAATCCGGCTTAAACCAAGAAATGGCTGTTCCAAACTTGCTTCGGTCACAAAGTGAAGGAGAAGGGTTGGTTTTGGGGAAGGAAGCGAAGAAAGTGTTGAGACCAGAATAGTTGATTCTGGAAGAGTAGTTGTTTCACGACTTGTATCAGAAAGTGGGAAGCTAACAGATGGAAACCTAGAAAATGTTTTCTGAGTGTTGTATCCTCCTGATCTTAACTTGTTGTTCGGTGGAAATAGGTAATGCCTATTTATACAAGTCGAAGTGAAACGTACTCTGGTCTCATTAAGAAATGGAAAACGGGTGAGTAAATGGGAGGAGGTGGTAACCGGTAACGCTTGTAATTGATGTTCCATAAAAGAAAGCGTTTCACCGTTACTCCCTGTATTTACTAACCGCCTCATCCTTATGACACTTTCTTATAACGAGCGTAGTGTACGTCGCACGCTGTAAACCTCCAAACCAATACCCAATGAGTATACCCCAGTTTGTGACATGTGTTGATGACTCGAGTATTTTCGTGGAAAACATGTAGCATGTTTTTATTGTCTGGCAAGTTGAGCTTGGGATACTTGCCGGCTCGGTGGTGACCTTCAACGGTCGAGATTTTGCATCTTAAGAGGAAGGTAGATGTTGATTATTACAACCTTTCGTTTGGTAGCCACAGGCATGAAAGTATGATCAGTATGGCTTTAATATGGCCCAGTTTAGGCACGGCCAAAAGTTAGGGTTTTAGCTTTGTTTAGGCGCGAACAAACTAGGGGAAAAGGTTGCCATGTGTTAGCTGGTAACCTTGGACGGCTAAGATCTGCATCTTACATGAAAATATGGTCGTTGATTGTTGCATGCCTTCGTTTTGGTATCCGCATAGGGAAGGCCGGCATGGTATGGCGCGACAAGGTGGTTGGCATGCCATTAGCACATGTGGCACGGCATGCCTTGGCGCGGTTTGGCACCAAAACTAGGGTTTTGGGCCAAAGGTTACCTTGCGTTGTTTGGCGACCTTGGACGTCTAGGATTTGCATCTAGGATGGAAGGGTGGCCGTTGATCGTCGCACTCCTTCGTTTTGGTAGCCGCATAGGGAAGGCCGGCATGGTATGGCGCGACAAGGTGGTTGGCATGCCATTGGCACATGTGGCATGACATTCCTTGGCGCGGTTTGGTGTGGCCAAAACTAGGGTTTTGGGCCAAAGGTTACCATGCGTTGTTTGGCGACCTTGGACGGCTAGGATTTGCATCTTGGATGGATGGTTGGCCGTTGATCGTCGCACGCCTTCGT